>NC_056728.1:1113141334-1113311334 GCF_019279795.1 Protopterus annectens
GGAGGAGGGAGAAAGCAAGTCTTTTAGGCAGTATGTGAAAACTGAGAATTTATGATTTACAACCTAAAAAAAGTATGAGGGGATATGATTTATAACCTGCAACTCAAATGAAGAACAAATAACTTTAAATCTGATGTGTAAACAACACTGGGCAAGGAATATTAATGCAACACAGTATGGTATTGTTTACTATACATTTGCCTCAGCAAAAAAAAAAAAATAACTGCTTGCTACAACAGTTTTTACCCATGTGCATTTTCAAGTGCAACTAACATGAAAAACACAAGTATTTTCATCATGAAATGACTGACTCTTGATGAAACAAAATTCACTGCTTCAGTTCACTTGAGACACACCACAAAAATATTAAATAGAAATTACAAGATATCCCATCTAAAATTATTATACCTAGTTTTTGGTTTACATTTGAGAGAAAAAGTCAGTGACAACTCATGGTTCTGGTAAGCCAATGCCCCCCCCCCCCCCGTATTGGTATTGGTATTGTATTTATGTCCATTGCCAGGTAAGGACTGGAGGAAGGGTCTTTGGATGTTTCCTCAGTAATTGTCACCCTTCCCTCACTGCAGTTTTGCTGTGTAACTTGCTTTGTGTAATACTGAGCCACATTAGATTATTCAAAGCTTATGACACAATAGTTAGCTCTATAATAAAGCATATTCCTGCACATCATTTCATTTGGAACACATCATCCAATCCCCGGACATTGCATAGTAACATCTTAGGAAATTCTAGTTCATTGCCATACAGGACAGCTATACGTGTATCCTTAGTAGAAAAGATCAATTGCTTTTCTACCATTTCTACAACTGCAACATTTGTGAGAGATTCAAATGGAATTATGCAGAAACTCTAACTCAGTATATATCTCAGTATATACTGACACTGTGCAAAAAGCCACTACCTTGATGTTGGATATTTTAAAGGCAATTATAGTTAATAAGGATGACAACAATACATACAGCCCAAGCAAATGGGAACAAATATGTAGGTGTGTGTGTGTGTGTGTGTGTGTGTGTGTGTGTGTGTGTGTGTGTGTGTGTGTGTGTGTGTGTGTGTGTGTGTGTGTGTATGTGTGTGTGTGGTGTGCATGCATCTGTGTGTTATTTGCCTCAAAGGGCTGCTTATAGCACAAGAGAGCATCTAAGAAAACAACATATCTGGATGGTGATATGATTTAGGAGAAGATTAGTTCTATCTAGATTTATGGTATAGAAAATAATTGGGAAACAAGATGAGGTCGTTTTTCAAAGCAGAAAGAAGGGAGGCTGCTGTGCATCAGTTTTATTGTATACTATTTGCTCATCTGGTTTAAAGTAAAACTGTCAGCTTCATAGATGGCAGGACTTTTCAGAACAAATACAAGATCCCTTTATCAGGGATCCATCAGATCAAGCTTCAGACAGGCCCATTTCAATGCTAAACCATGATTATAAAGTGTTTATGTCTATAATGGCTAAAAGAATGGCAAAAGTGATACCAAAATTGATAGATATGAATCAGTGCTTTTGTGGATGGGAGGCAAACATTTGACAATATTAACAGAACATTGATCCAGAGGGAAACAGAATGTAAGAAAGTATCACTTTTATTGCTGGGTCTTGATGCAGAGAAAGCATTTGACAGAGGAGACTGGGACTTCATGAGCAGGGCAATGGAAGCATTTGCTTTCCCTGATACAATTATAAGGTTGATTAGAAGAATATATGAGGGATCAGAGGAACGAATTAAAGTGGGTGGGGTCCTCTCCGATAATTTCTGCTTGAGTAGAGGAACCAGAGGTGTCCACTTCCCCCTTTGTTTTTTGAATTATATTTACAACCATTTACAAAGAAAATAAGAGACTCACAAATTCAAGGATATAATTGGTATGGTAGTCAGGAAAAGCTGGCTATATTTGCAGATGATATTATTTTATACATGACAAAACCATAAAGGGGCATTAATTACAGTATTGTGGAACATTTTAAGACAGTTTCAAATCTTCTTGGGATACAAAATTAATGAAGCTAAAACAAAGGCAATAGTGGTAAATTATGTACCCACACACGAATTGGTCCAACAATATCTATATTTATGGGGACGTGATAAAATGAAGTATTTAGGAGTATGGATTAGAAATGACTCTGTGTTGGCAGCTAATGATATGTGGGAAGAGACTAAATAGAAGATAATACAAAAATTGAGAAACTGGAAGTTTTATTATATGGATATGGATACTAAAATACAAGCCATTAAAATGTTTTTAGTCCCTTTAGTCTTATACACAGGTCAGGCATACTTATATCAACCAGAGGAGAAATTGTGGATAGCAATTAAAAAAGAGTTGAAGGATTTCATCTGGGAAGGGAAGACAGCAAGGATCAAGTGGGATAAGCTGATTCTACCAACAGAACAAGGCGGACTAGGATTACTTAATTTGAGAGTGTGTTTTAGAGCAACACAGTTAAAGTTGTTATACATAGCACAAGCAGAAAACTATAATTCAAAGTGGAAAGGAATGATGCTGACACAGGTAGGAAGCTCAAGAAGTAAGGAGTGACTGGGATTTTGGATGCAGACTCTTAAGGAGAACAAACAAAATCATACAGAGTATTATATTCATAAAACAGAAGGAAGTCTTCTAAGAACCAAACCAGCATGAGAATGGAGAAAAGAGATTTTGCTGATAGGGTTGACTGTGGTCAGTGATACAGATAATAGGCAAGAGGGGGCTGGAATTTATTGGAGAAAACTGGCAAAGGAACCAAAGTGTTGGGAGCAAATAACTAGAAAGGGAAAGGTAATAGAATGGGAAGAGGCGAAGAATTTATTTGGACTGCAGGTCCGAGACCTTCCCTATCAAGGATTGATATCAGAGTATAAGTAAAGAGAAAGAAATAGGGGGATCCTAAATGAAAAAACAACACTGGTATAATTTTTAATAGAATTTAGAACAGAAGCTACCATTTAAAAATGAATAATTAGTAAAGAATATAAAATATTGCATGATAATTATAAGAATCAATCAGAGGAGCTTAGAAAGGATTGGTGTGATGTCGGTGCATTGGCCCAGTAATCAAGCAGCCTCAATCCTCACCACTAGCACCAGTGAGGGGCATCCACATTGGAAGGATTGAGGCTCTTTGATTACTGGGCCAGTGCACAAGTGTCACATATTAATTGTTTAGCAGTAGTGGGATATCCACATCAAATATTAATTGTTTGATAGTGGTGAGTTAGCCACATCACATATTAATTGGCTTATAGTGGTGTGGATAGTGAATTCCTGTAGCTTGTGTACAGTGATCACTGAAGGTGTTTTTGTAGTCTAAATCAGCCACACAGTGAACATTCAGAGTTCAGATCACAATTGTTTTATTTCTTTTGTTATCTTAGTTAGTCAGAGAGAGCAGGCAAGCATGTCAGTAGAGGAGTATGGCAAGCTGACAAGGCTGAGGTGTGCCAGGCTAAAGGACTGGTGCATGGAAACCTGACTAAAGCAGACATGATTGCAGCTTTAGTCACAGCTGTATCAGAGAGGATGATCAGACTGGCCATGGAGATGTACAACACTCAGAGAATGGACAGCTCAACCTTTCTACAGAGGACTTAAAAATCTGTCTGGAGCTAAAGAGACTTGAGTTGGAGGCCAAGCATTTGGAAATAGAAGCAGCAGAGAGTCTGAGGCATCTAGAGAGTGAAGAAAATGAGAAACTGCGATATCTGCAGGCTGACGAGAATGAGAGACTGCTATGCCTGGAAGCTGAGGAGAAGGTGAGGCAGAGGCAACATGAAAAGGAGATGCTGACTCTTTGCCAGAGTCATGGAGGTAATAGGGAAGGGAGTAACTGAACTCCAGAAGCAATAAATGTCAGTAAATTTCTTCCACAGTTTACAGAGGAGGATAATTTTGATAGTTTCATTCATATGTTTGAGAGGGTACATAAACAGTATGATGTTGACCAAAGGCTCTGAGTATGGTTCCTGACCCCCTTACTTCATAGTAAAGCTGTAACTGTTCTGTCCAAACTATATGACATTGACTTTTTAAACTATAATGTTGTAAAGAACTGTTTGCTAATTTTTTAAGCTAACACTTGAAGCTTATAGGAAAAGATTTTGTGAGCTTAGGGCAAGGCAGATGAAAGTGTGTGTGAATATGTTGCTGAACTGAGCACTTATTTTCATAGGTGGGTAAGTGGATGTCAGGTCACCACTTTTGAAGGTCTGGCAGACCTTTTGATGAGGGAACAAGCCCTTAGCACTTTGCCTGAGGACATGAGGATCTAGCCAGCTAATAGGCAATGCTCTATTGCAGATGAGTTGGGGAAGAAGGGAGACCTATACCTAGCAAGCAGGGTATCCCTGCACAGGAAAGGGACACCCAGTGCTGTTCATGGGTCTAAGAAAACCCATGGTGGGCAGCTCAGACTGCCCTAACAGAATCTGCCAGTAGCAGGGGAAGCCAGGACCTAGGGTTAAATGTTTTGAATGCAACCATTTGGGCCATGTGTCATATAGATGTCCACGGAGGCAAGGTGGGGAACAAAAGGTGAGAGAGCCAGTAAGTGGAAATGACAAAATGCCAATAGTAGGTTGCCTTGAGACAACAGGGTTACCAAACTACCATCCTGCAGATATCCTGATAGGGAAGGATTTTGATGAGGCAGTACCATGTGTTTATGCAGTTACATGCAGTCAGGCTTGGAGACAAGCATGTTGGTCTGGTAGCCTGGGGGAGACCCAGACAGAGCGCATACTTGCAATCAGGACTGGTGAGGTGGTTACTTCAGGGAGGGAGCTACCCTGTAGCAGTGAGACTGAAGGTGAACCATAGCTGCTTGATGGTACTGATGTTCCCTTGGACAGAGTGACTGCAAAGGTAGAGGTGAGTAGTAGTACCCAGGGTGACAGGGAGGCACCAATGTCAGAGGATGCCAAACTTCTGCTTGGAAGGGTTACAAAGGGAGAGTTGAGACAGGTTCAGCTCTCAGACCCTATATTACAAGGTCCAGGTAAAGGGTTACTGTATAGAGAGTGGACCCCTGAGGGAGGGCTAGAAGGTGAGAGAGTACAGCAGTTGGTAGTGCCTAGAACCTACCATCTGGCACTTCTAGCCATACCCCATGATATTCCCTTTGCAAGTCATATGGGCATAAAATGTACAAAGAGATGTATTATGCAGAACTTTTATTGGCCTAGGATTTCCAGAGATGTAACATGGTACTGAAGGATCTGTGAGCAGTGCGAAAAGGTATGCAAGGCAGGAGACAAGGTGAAAGCTCCTTTGATGCCTTTGCCTGTGATTGAGGAGCCATTTCAGAGGGTAGCTATGGATATTGTGGGGCCTCTGAGTACCCCAAGTTCTACAGGGAAAAAGTATATCCTAGTGGTAGTAGATTATGTACAAGATACCCTGAGGCAGTGGCTTTGTCCTCCATTGAGGCAGAAAAGGTGGCAAATGCTTTGTTAGAGATTTTCAGCAGGGTAGGTTTCCCAAATGAAATACTGAATGACAGAGGTGCTAATTTCATGTCAGACCTACTGGCTTGTCTGTGAAAGTACTGTGGGGGTGAAGCACCTAAAGACCACCACCTACCATCCACAGACTAATGGTGTTGAGAGGTTAAATTCTACACTCAAGCCCATGCTATGGGTATTTGCAGACCAGTTTAAGAGGGAGCGGAACAAATATATCCCCCATCTGTTGTTTGCTTAAAGAGTGGTTCCACAGGAATCCACAGGTTTTTCACCCTTTGAGTTGTTGTATGGGCATAGGGTGAGGGGGCCTCTAGATTTAATTCGAGATGAGTGGGAGGGTGAGTGTGAATCTCATCAGGAGTCTGTTGTAGCATATGCCCTAAACCTCAGGACAAGGATCAGGGAACCTGGCAGAAGCCCAACAGCAGAAAACATTTGGTATGACAGGAATGCTTGAGCTAGAGAGTATGCTGTAGGGCAGCAGGTAATGGTTCTCATTCCTGTCAGACATAACAAGCTGCAAGCAGCCTGGCAGGGACTCTACAAGGTGGTAAGGAAGGTCAGCGATGTTAATTAACTACATGGTGGAACTGCTAGGGAGGAAGCAGGAACAGAAATTGTACCATGTTAACATGATGAAACCTTACCATGATAGGGAGGCCCTTGTGCTGAGTATTTTCAGTGGATTGTAGAAGGATTCTGTGGGAGATCTGGTGACTGATCTCCTCAGTGAGGCTTGGACTGATGCCTGAGTGGAAGGGGTAGGAATGTTCCAGCAGCTATCTCCTACCCAGGTTCGAGAAATCGAAGCAGTGTTACAGTAGTATGGGGACATGTTCACTGGGAAACCAGGGTGCACCCACCTGGTGCAGCCCAAGTGGATGCAGGACCCCAAAGGCCTATTAGTCAGACCTCTTATAGGGTGCCTGAGAGAGTCAAACAGACTCTGAGTGACAAGATACAGGAAATGTTGGAACTAGGGGTAATTCAAGAGTCCAACAGTCCCTGGGCCTCCCCAGTGGTGCTGGTGCCAAAGAAGGATGGCAGCACCAGGTTCTGTGTGGTCTACAGGAAATTAAGTTGTCACACAGAGTCAGATGCTTACCCCATGCCTAGGACAGATGAAGCCCTAGAGCAGCTAGGTGGGGCTAAGTATCTTACCACCATTGATCTTAGCAGGTGCCCTTGACTCCTAGTGCTAGACAGAGATCAGCCTTTGTTGCTCCTTTTGGCTTGTATGAGTTCACAAAGATGCCCTTTGGGACGAAAAATGCCTCAGCAACTTTCCAGAGGCTGGTAGATAATATCCTAGCAGTAGCAAGAGATTTTGCCCTTGCTTACCTAGATAATATTGCCATCTACAGCCATTCCTGGCAAGAGCATCTTCAGCATGTCAGGCAGGTGCTGGGCAGACTACAAAGGGCAGGGTTGACCATTAAGCCCAGCAAATTTCATGTGGGTATAGCAGAGGTCTCCTACCTGGGACATAGAGTGGGGAGTGGTAAGATCAGGCCAGAACCAGCCAAAGGTGAAGCCATTCAGGCATGGCCTGCATCTGTTACCAAAAAGCAGGTGAAGGAATTTTTAGGGTCAGCAGAGCACTACAGAAAGTTTGTCTCCATTTATAGTATCATAGCTGCTCCCCTCACAGACCTGACAAAGAAAAACAGGCCAGATAAGGTACTGTGGACCACAGCATGTGAGCAGGCATTCCAGAAGCTTAAAGAAGCGTTGAAATGGCCCCCTATATTAGCCAGTCCAGATTACAGCAAAGAATTTGTTGTGCAAGTGGATGCATCAAACCATGGGGTGGGGGCTGTACTTAGCCACATTTCTTCAGAGGGAGAAGAGCACCTGGTGGTTTATCTCAGTCCTAGGCTTCAACCCAGGAAGGAATGCTATAAAGCTGTAGAAAGGGAATGTCTAACCATAGTGTGGGCACTACAGAATCTTCAGCCTTATCTGTATGGAAGAAAATTCACTATAGTTACAGATCACAATCTCCTAACATGGTTACATCAAGCCAGCCAGCAAAATGCCAAGTTACTAAGGTGGAGCCTAGGGATGCAAGCGTATGATATGTCAGTGCAGCACTGCAGTGCAATTAGCAATGCCAACATAAATGAGCTCTCAAGATGGCGAATGGGGTAAGGTATACCCAGATAGACTCAACCCTCTCAAGCAGCATTTCTCAAGGCCACTTGAAAACCCAGCTTGAGTTCTCGGGGGGGGGTGATAGAAGTTTGTAAATAATTCTAGGTCATTGAAAATATTAATGTGATCTACAGGCTTGTTTTACAAATGTAAGAAAACTGTTATGTGCTGAGCTTCAGAAATGTAACCACAGTGCAGCCTGCTGGAAGAAAGCAGAAATGTGTATAAACTCTATGCCGATGTAATGTATGTTTTCTTGGTAGAAAACTGGGACATATAGAGTTAACTTGCAAAATCTAAGAAAATAAGCTCATAAAAAATAATTTTATGACTGTGTTTGATCTCAAGCTAAGAGACAGAATGTCTGGGCTAGGAGCTTCTTTCTATTGTCTTAAGACAGAGATAATTACTAGGTTTCACATGTAAAGTGTCTTTTATTTCTGTGACTTCACAAAGAAATGTTAAATTTTAAGTTCTGTGAGCCTGGGAAACTTAAGCAGAAGTGACAAGAATGATGTAATCTGAAATGACCCAGCAGTAATGTGTATTATCAGTTTAAGAACTATCTCAAGAGAAAGAGATTGCATTTTGTATTTTTATCTGAAAATGAGCACATCAACTCACCAGCACTTTGCCTTGCTCTGTAAGTAAGTTATTTAGGTACAGTGATTTCTCTTAGAAACAGATGGAAATACAGTAAGATTAGTTTAGATATTTTCTATATTTATGCTGACTGTCCTACTATGTTATTTTAAAGTATTTCTTGTGATTTCTGAACTCTGATGTCATTGCATTAAGCTAATAAATATTGTCTTGTGTTTTTCTTATTTATTATTAAATAAATTTAAACCTTTTAACTGTGGCTGTTTTGTGTAGAGACAATTTAATCTCTTAAAGTACTTGCATGTATTTGGTGATACTGTACAGGCCACTCTAGAATAGCCTTGGCCTTGGTCACACTTACTATTTGGATATCAGTAACATTGCACAATAGAAATGGACACCCTTTGGTAAGGGCCTTTTAGAGTAGCTGATGAGTAGTTGGTGGCAGTGGGTACTACCTTATAGCATGGGCAGAAGGTGGTTAGCTAGTGAACCTGTGCCAGCCTTCCCCAGGAGTATCTGTCTGTTTGTATATAAATCAAATCTCAAAGTGTGTGTTTGTCAGCTACTTGGGCAGGGACACAAACCATTGGTTGGACAGAGAGGGTACTGGAGGTTTTGGCTTGACTACTCGGCTGAGATCTGAACCTTATAGCTGTGCCAGTGGGGAGTCTTACTGGGGATCTGGAGAGAAAGGGAGAATCCAGCACCAGACTGACTGTGATCTCTGTGTGCTCTTAAGGGAAATTGTACTTTACTGTGTGTCTACTTGTTATCCCCCCAATGTGGACGCCACTCACTTGTGCTAGTGGTGAGGATTGAGGCTCCTTGATTACCGGCCAGTGCACGGGCATCACAATTGGGAAGAGAGACTGGATAAGCAATTCACAAAGAGACAATGGGGGATATATTTATATCTTCCAAATATGTAACAAAGTCTAGAAGATTTAGTATCTTTGCCTGAAAGTGTTTACATAGGTATATTTATAGCCTAAGTAGACGCCAATGAATTTTTCCGCAGGGAGAAAGCAAATGTTGGAGGTATGACAGGCAAGAAAGATGAAGCACAGAACATGTTTTTTGGAAGTGTGATGAGCTGGCAGACTTTTGGGATTCCCAGCTGACCTCTCTGTCAGAGATGCTGGGGAAGCAGATTGGACTGACTGGGGAGATTATTTTTTTTGAGTTATGCTACAGAATCAGAATTGCCTGGACATAGTAAAGCCTTGCTGTGTCTAATTATGGTGGCTGACAAAAAAGCAATTACTAGAAAATGGAAAACAAAGTCTAGACCAACTTTACTAGAAGTAGTGAATATAGTAACAAAGATAAAACAACTGGAATTGGGATCTTTAGAAAAGGGAAGGAGCAAACTACATAGGAAAAAATGGGAATTGTAGGAACAATATATGCAGAGCTGGAACGAGGTTTAAGAGGCAGGATTTGATTGAGCCATATAATGCTTAACTGACAATGACTGGATGGTTTATAAGTGATGTATAATGTTTACAATTGCAGTTGTTTCAATGGTGTCTGTGGTGTAAACAATTTGCAACTAAAGTGATAACATTTATATAAAGGTAAGATTGCCTTTGTTATGTGTGTAAATTTAGTAAAGATGTTTGGGGGAAAAATCCCTTTATCAGGCAGAAACTGACCTTGGTTTTCATCTATGGAGTGTTTTAGATGACTAGACTGAAAACTAGTCAGTGGTCATGTACATCTCTGTCAGCATCACTAAATTGCCGGAGGACAGCAGGACGTAGAAAATGCATTATTCTAAATGCAGAATGCTTGATTCGGTTACAACAGCAGGTTGATTTTACACCATCAAGACAAGACAAAAAGAGGGGGCGGAGCCTAGATGGCCAACTGAGAGCAGTGAATTTTGAGAGCTTCATAAACTAGAATAATAATATAGGAAAATGTTATTTTCAAGTTTAAAACATCAGAAATCTATAGATAAACTACTAAACTGCATAAATATCAATTTTGGTGGAGATATACAAAAATTTTCCTGTCAAGTAACTTGGAACTATATTCAGTCACTGAATATGAACAACTCAAGGAATTCTCACCCAGAGCCTGCTTTGAAAAAAGAACTGCAATTCATGACATCTACCTTACAGGAATTATCTTTGAAACTGATGGCTTTAAAAATGACTTAGAAAACTTCAAATTAAATTCTCAAAAACAGACTAATACTCTTAAGGAACTATTACAGCAACACCATACAAAAATAACAAATATAGAGACTTCTCTAAATGACATTGAAGGGAGACTCAAAGAGGAAGAATTCCAAAAAGAATTTCTGCTTAAACAGAATGCACGGCTGCTTAACAAAATAGATGACTTCGAAAACAGGGAAAGGAGAAACAAGATAAGGATCTTTGTTCTGCCTGAAAACGCTGAAGGTGAAGACATTATTTCATTTCTTAACAACCTGAATTCCTGCATTTTTAGACTTGAAAGAGGGACTTTCATTTGGAATTGAAAGGGCGCATAGAGCACTGAAGAAACCTGCTTCTAACTTAACAAATATTCCACCTAGATCCATAGTTATAAAATTTCTTTCATTTCTGGACAAGGAACTAATATTAAAATCTGCTTGGAGAAAACCACCATTAAAATACAATCAAAGCCTGATAACATTTGACAGTGATTATTCTTCCAGAATACTGGAACAAAGGAAAAAAGTCCAGCCAATAATAAAACTGCTGAAACAAAACAACATTAAAGCCTTTCCAGCCAAGATAAAAATACTTTTTGCCAATGAGATGAGAACCTTTAATGGCTTAGAAGAAGCTACTATATTCATCATAAACAACAACATAGTGTCATCCCAAAAGAAATGGAATGGATGGCCCCTACTCTTAAAAGAATAAAAGCAACAAATCCTTGGACTGATGCAAGAAAGAAGAAACAAAAAACTGATTCCAAGATAGCTGTCCCAAAAAAATAACTCTTACAACTACATCTCTCAAATTATCAACTGATATGGTACATCACTTGTCAACTGTTTTTATTTAAAAAAAGGAGGGTTTCTTAAACAACTGAGAAACAGTAATGATTTATTCAGAATGTTCAAAGAGTCCAATAATTCTTCACAAACAAAGATAGGTCAAGATGGGTTACAATTTACATTATATATAAGCCAAACAAAGCAACATATAATACAAACATAGAAGTTTCTATTCCCCTACTTGAACTCAATGAATACTTATCTTGTTCATTTTTGATTGATTTTACTTATAATAATTTAAGTGATTAATTAACTTATTCAACAAAGTATCATTCATCAGAGTTCAGACTCAAATGTAACAAATTAACATCATATATAACAGCAGTAACAGCAGAGTGTTTAAAAAAATGCTGTCAAGGTGACTAATGCCTTCTTCACTTAAAGTATGATTTAGAAATGTCATGTATATCCAGGTTAAATAATAGTAGCAAGCTCTTAGTAAAAATGTTATTATTATTCTGTCTAAATATAGTTAATATCAATTATGGCAGGTATCATAGCCTCGAGTGCTGTTTGATCAATCCTGATATGGTGTGCGTGGATGCAGCCATGTCTGGCATCTAGTACAAATGTCATTATTATTCTGTCTAAACATAGTTAATATCAATTATGGCAGGTATCATAGCTTTGAGTGCTGTTTGAGTAAGCCTGACATGGTGTGTGTGGATGCAGCTGTGTCTAGCAGCTGTTGTATGTTGCCATTTTCATCTCTGTGAAGCTGTGGGTTGCGGCTTGTGATCAAGGTTTACTGATACTTGTGTATTAGGAAGAGACATTTGGTGTTTTAGCCTGGATCCAGGGGAAGGGGGTAGATAAAACTGTGATTTGGGATATTTTGGAAAAGTATAGTTTGTTTATACATCTGCTGAGTGAGAGGTGGGAAGGCTGGAAGAATATGTTATCTCTTGTTGTGGCGGCTTGTTGGGAGTTTTTTTTATCTGTTTGCTCTCTGTTGTTTTCCTGACTGCTGCCTTGCTGAAAGGGAGGGAATTTAGGCTTGAAGTTGCAGTGAAGTGAAGCTTTGCTTCAAGTGCATCACAAGCTTCTGGTATGCAGTACACAGACATACTAACAGAAACAGATACTTACAGGTTGCTTTGGTAACAAAGACAAAGACTTCGTTTAGCTCATTAAGTTGATTCTTGATAAAAAAATAAATAATAATAAGCACAATTTTATATTTAAAATGTATTTTGGTCCAAACACATTAAGGACTTACATAAGAGTGGAAGTCTGAGTTATTGTGAAAGACTAAGAGTGCTTGGTCTTGTGCAGTACCCTTTGCAATAGTCTGGGAGGTGAGCTTACTAAGACACGTTGGGCATATGGGGACAGCTGATTTTAGGGGTGTTTGGGGTTCTCAGGAAGTGCTAGAGAGTCATCAGATTTCCTTCGTAGAAATATCTGTGGAAATGGAAGGTGTGTTGAGTGGTTCACTGGTGGAGTGGTCACTGCAGAACACACTGGTAAAATGGACAGGACAAATACTGGTTTGGATATTTTAAGAACAGCCTGGAAACATACCACATGAACTAGTGAATGGTATTCTGGCAAAACTGGATGGGCATTGTTGCCCGTGCTTGAAGTACTGATATGTGTGTATGTAAAGATGCAAATATACTTATAACAAATAAGAAACTAGAAGGGTCTCATAATTTAATGTCTATGGACTGTATAAACATTCATGGAAGGAGCTAATAGTAATAATAAGCATTACAGCTTGTGGTCTCTCAAATAACTAAGCAACAGCCAAAAAAAAACACAATAGTTATGTAATGTATGATTTTAGTAAATCTAGACATAAAATATATAATCGTCATATAAGATGAAGCAGTCTGCTGAATTTGATATTAATGACAGGTTTTAATAGCATGGGCTTGTGCATAATAACACTACTGTCTTAACTTGTCATAAATGGCATGCATTACATTGAACATCAAGGGGAAGCATGATGATTTTCTTATATAAGTAAATATGCATAACAAATCATGTAATTTCTTTAACTTGAATTGCAGTTTTTGTAACCCATCTTGACCATATATAATACTTAAGCAGTTACCAAGGTAACTAATGCTTTATACATGACATCAAACTGACAAAGTTGTTCAACAGAAACAATAGAAGCCTGAACTTGAAATGCCACAGAATGTAACAATCATATTCTGAACAAATAGTTTTAAATTGACAATAGACACTCAGTTTAATAACATGGGCTTGTGTATAATAACACTACTGTTTTAACTTGTCATAAATGACATACACTATATTGAACATCAAGGGGAAGCATGATGATTTTCTCATATAAGTAAATGTGCATAACAAGTCATATAATTGCTTTAACTTGAATTGTGGTTTTGTAACCCATATTGACCATGCATAATACTTAAGCTGTTAGCAAGCTAACTAATGTTTTATACACGACATCAAACTGACAAATTTGTTCAAAGGAAACAATAGAAGCCTGAACTAGGAATGTCAAAGAATGTAGCAATCACATTCTGAACAAATAGTATTAAATTGACAATAATCATTCAGTTTAAACTTTGGTGATTATACAAAATAGAATGTTGCCATTTAAATCTAAAAACTTTCAGTATATGCCATAAAATGTCAATTTATAAATGGAAAGGGAATTTGTAATCATTAATCACAATATGTGAATTGTTTTGTTTTTAACCTATAATTTCACTCATTTTATAATAAGAAATGACCAGATATAAAATCCTTATGTGTAGGAAATCGGAGGAAGAAGGATGCACTGATAATTAAATGCACTAACTTTAATCAATGTAGTTGCCCAGGGAGTAAATGCTCCGTGCACCACACACAAGCCAATAAGGTATATAAAGCAAAAACACAGGGGCTGGAGTGAAACAAAGCTGCAATTCTGTAAAGTCATTCAAAAATCCACAAAGCGAAGCATCCAAATCCACAGCAGGAAGATCTTTTATTCATGAGACAGACAAAACACAGGTAAGCGCTTTCACCCCAAAAGGGCTTCCTCAAACCATAAAAATGAGATCATTCTTTCACTTTATAAAGGAACAAAGGTGCCAAACCCAGCCCATCTAAACATGTAAAATCAATTAACACTTATTAAAACAATTAATCAAATGCATCAACATCAATAATATAAAATCAACCATATATACATACAGGCACCAGATGTATAGGTAGCTGACGACAAAATTCATATAACTAACAACAATATAAAATAACAATACATTCTTAGGTGTTGAGACATATACCAAAGTACATGTATCTCTATCTAATACATATAATAAAAACATCCCATCTAATAGAGCCTATATAGATTATTTAAAATAACAAGTCTACATTACTATGAGTGTTATCAAAAAACAAGGTGGAACACTCATCTAAGCCCTCTGGACTTCAGGAAGGGCTTCAATGACATCTTATCATTGAGTTCTGGATATAGATCAGCCCTCAACCTGATAATCCATTTTGCTTCCTGTGCCTCAGTCCAATTCCTCACATCTCCGCCTCTAGGGTTAACTGATACAGTCTCTATAACCCTAAACAAGAAGATGTCTAAGATGTTTAGAGAGGGCATTAACCACAGATCCTATCCTAATCTGATATAGGTGTTCTCTGACTCTGTCCCTTAGTTGAACCATTCTCCATCTATGTGGAGAGGTTTTTACGCCCAGTTGTGGATGCCAACAGTTATGTTCTAAGGGATACTAAGCAGTTTTTACTGGATGTGTACAGCTGTATGAAGGACGGATCTCTTGATTCTCAGTTTTTAATGGTCACAATGGATGTTCACTCACTTTTTACAGTGATCCCTAATGATGAAGGGATACAGAGGGTGTATGACTATTTGGAGCGTCCCACTGACCTTAGTGATTCAGTCAGAGATTTACTAGTCTTGTTCTTGGAAGTGGTACTAGAGAATAATGTCTTCTCTTTTGATTCACAGTATCCTTTAGAGCATAACTGTTGGCATCCACAACTGGGCGTAAAAACCTCTCCACATAGATGGAGAATGGTTCAACTAAGGGACAGAGTCAGAGAACACCTATATCAGATTAGGATAGGATCTGTGGGTAATGCCCTCTCTAAACATGTTAGAGATACAGATGAGACTCACATCTTCTTGTTTAGGGTTATAGAGACTGTATCAGTTAACCCTAGAGGTGGAGATGTGAGGAATTGGACTGAGACACAGGAAGCGAAATGGATTATCAGGTTGAGGGCTGATCTATATCCAGGACTCAATGATAAGACGTCATTGAAGCCCTTCCTGAAGTCCAGAGGGCTTTGATGAGTGTTCCACCTTGTTTTTGATAACAGTCATAGTAATGTAGATTTGTTATTTTAAATAATCTATATATGCTCTATTAGATGGGATGTTTTTATTATATGTATTGGATAGAGATACATGTACTTTGGTATATGTCTCAACATCTAAGAATGCATTGTTATTTTATATTGTTGTTAGTTATATGAATTCATATTGTCGTCAGCTACCTATACATCTGGTGTCTGTATTTATATATGGTTGATTTTATATTATTGATGTTGATGCATTTCATTAATTGTTTTAATAAGTGTTACTTGATTTTACATGTTTAGATGGGCTGGGTTTGGCACCTTTTTTCCTTTATAAAGTGAAAGAATGATCTTATTTTTATGGTCTGAGGAAGCCATTTGGGGTGAAAGCGCTTACCTATGTTTCGTCTGTCTCATGAATAAAAGATCTTCCTGCTGTGAGTTTGGATGCTTCACTTTATGGATTATTGAATGACTTTACAGAATTGCAGCTTTGTTTCACTCCAGCACCTGTGTTTTTGCTTTATATAACTTTCATCAATGTTCACATAAAGCAAACTTGATGCTTTAAGTAAGTTAGCAACAAACAAAGTGATTACTTAAATGCTGGCAAACAATGAAATATAACTTCTGATATATCCAGTAAAATACATTGTATTATAAACATTAGGTAAAAATATTATTACCATCTGTTTATATTAAATAATAAGTTTTGAAAGACTTCATCAATAAGGGTGAATATATTAAATATCTGTGTGCTATAATCTTTTACTGAGGTTTATATATGATACATCCTACTTTACTATGATAGAATTGCTTGTCATCTATCTTTCATGTAAATATTAATTGATTAGACATTTATATTATATTAGAATTCTGTCTAATCTACAATAGTACTATATATGTTTAAAATAATATAAATATTGCTTATTCCTATTACAAATATTCTCCATACGATAATTCAATTTATGGAGCTCAGATGTTCTGGATTGTCAAGGTATAAGTGATAATCTGATGGACTTAGGTTTATCCATCAGATTAGGAATGATTTTCATTCCATGGCTAGTGTGGATCTTAGTTTTGTTAACATTTGTTCATTTAAATTTATTTCACAAAAACATTTTTAGTATGCCTGACCAAAACATTACTTTATTGGTAAACACTCAAAGTATAAAACCGATAATTTTCTTTAAAAGCTCAAACATATACTTTATAGTTATCAGATGAAAATGTTTAATAGTCACAATAAAACAAAAAAATTGTAGTCTAAATAACCTTAGATGGATTTAACTTTATTATCTTTAAATACCAATGGCTTAAACAATCCTAGCAAAATATCAAATCTACTGAAATATTTAAAACTGAACAAAGCAAAAATTGTCAAGGTATGAGCGATAATCTGATGGATTTAGGTTTATCCATCAGATTAGGAATGATTTTCATTCCATGGCTAGTGAATTCAAGAAACTCATTTCAAAACAAATGAAAATTACAAATGGAATCCTAAGGAATATATGATATTGGTGCAATCCACTTATAAGACAAAGACAAAAGGGGAACAAATTTTATGGAAAACAAATGTGATTAACCCAGAAATCATTTATAATCATGAAGATAAAGAAGAACTTATGGCATTAGTAATAGTTATAATAACAAAATATGGACCCTGGCCAATCTATACTGATTCCCAGGCATTGGAACAGGAACTGTTAAAAAACACTTGGATTTCATTTCCAATAATTATAAGGCAACTTAATATTAGGAGGAGATTTTAACTGTATATTTGATATTTCTGAAACTACAAATAAAAGACCACTGCATACATCTGCTGTATCAAAAGCTTTAAACAAGTGGGTAAAATTAGTGGCGGCTGGTGACTTCAAATCAAAGGGGTGCTGCAGGAGACAGCTGAATGGGTGGGGCCAATGGGAAGGGGTGAGAACAAATAGTAAGGGGTGGAGCTATGGTACAGTGGGATCAATGCTGGCCATGATTACCAATTTACATGAAATAAATGCTCAGTCACTATGGCACATGCTGAATACACTACACACACACATTGTTACATGCATATACAGGTTGGTTTGAAGACTTAACTCTGCTGTATGCTACTGCAATGTTAGATGGGAAAGGAGCCAGTTAAGCAAAGAAACACAATATGCATCATACACCCTGTGTCTTACTCAACTTTAACCATGTCTTGCTGCTCCACTGGATCCCAGGTCATGTCTGCAAAGGGCCTCTGTGCCAGCCCCACCTCATCCCACCCCAGTCAACAAAGCAAAGATGCAATACCATTCCAAATCCAGCACATGGTGTAAGTAATCACAGAGAAAGAAGTCTCATTACAATCTTATCGACATCATAACTAAGCATATTTTACATGCCAGCATTTAGCAAGTCATTTATCCCATCCTCATGAACTTTGTATCCATACAGAGTAATCTCACATTTTTTTATACCCTGAATAAGAGTACACACATATTTAAGAGAGGACAAACAGTTAAATGTAACTTGGCCTAGTTTGCTTGTTCCCTTTGCAGAAAATGATCGCTTCTGAGAACTTATCTCAAAAGATATGAAAGGACGAGTTTCAGCACATTTTTTGAAGAGTCTTCTCAAACTACGGGCTACCTTAACTTTTTTAAACTAATATGAAAGGAAGAGGTTCAGCACATTTTTGAAGTGTTATCTCAAACTACAAACTACTTTAACTTTTTTTTAATCTAATAAGTAGCTCCTTTTCTACACAAAAGATTAATAATTTTATGCATGTGTTTTCTCAGATTTAAAATTTTATTTCTACATTGTCTCTAAAATGCCAGAAAAAGCTGTTAACACTTGAGATGCTTTTTCCAAACAACACAAAGACCACTGCAAACTCTAGCAAATAAGCAGAATTTTTGCAAAACACCCTGAGATATAATCAATCCTGTATATGTGGCGAAAATGACATTTTAATGCAAGAAAAAAAAAAATTGGGGGAAACTGTATTACTAGAAAAATATGTGCTTTTGCCACGGATGCTTCAAAATCTAAGCCAGTCATTATTTTCATACCTAAAAGAAGCAATCTGTCCAACTGTGACAGTTTTGGTGGTAATGCTGTAACTTAACATCCAAAGCTTCCTCATCAAGGTTACTGACTACACAGCAAACAAAGTAACTTAAGGACAATATAGACAGAGCACACCTAAAATAATTCCACACTAAATCAGAAAGCTCATAATATAAAAACTTGTCAATAATATATACCCTGAGAAAGAAAAACTGTTTGTTAACTCCTACCTTTACTAAACAGTAACAATAAACAACCACACAAAACAGCAAAAATGAAAAATATGAAATATGCCCCTAAATGGATGACTCGCTATTTCTGCATAAAATCATTGAAGGAAAAAAGGTGTTGCGAATCCCGTAAATTCTACTCTCCAGCACTAACGAGGAGGAATTTTTACAAAACAACTACCTTAATCACTGGGGAATGCCAACAGATACTAGGTATATGCCAATTCCTACCACTCCAGATTTAAACAATTTGCAATGCTGTTTAATCAGCACAAAATAAGCCACACCAGAATTTCTGCAGCCAAATCATTCCAAATGTTACTGGTTTATTACAGCATGACACCTAAAAAGCAGCAGGCATCTGCAATCACAGCCCCTGCTCTAAACCAAGGGTCAAGATAAGGGTGGTGTACTGTCATCGACAATGCAAAGTAGTGAATGGAAGTTCCTAACAGATTGACAAAAGCAAGACCCATAGAAAGAATTTCTAAAACAGCAATCAAAAACAGACCTCCAGAAATCAAAAGGTCAGTAAACTGTATAACTAAGTTAAAAGCCTAACAAAGCAAAATACATCTTTCAGAAAAATCAGACCCTGTCAATGCAGAGGTGTGCCAAATAATTCACATTTCCACAGCACCCAATCTTTAATACAAACATTAAAAGTGAAAGTATTTTGCCCCCTCCCAACAGCAAACAAACACAAGCTTAAACTATGATTATTGTACTGTTTTTCTTAATTTACATCAATCTGATTGTTATAAAACAGGCTTCATGGCCTTTGCAATAATTTCAAATAATAGCCTTAAAAATAAAATTAAAATTATAAAAACTGTTCTGCAAACATGACAATGAAATATTTAAAACCAGCCAATGTAAGCACAATCCTAAAACTTTCAGAACACTTTGGCAAGCAAATAACTTGGTAACAGTTATGATAGGTATAAACCCACCTAAAATCTGCAGACATAGCACAAAATAAAATCAATCCTGTTTATTACTATCGGAACTCTTAAGTCATTAAAACAGAACTATCAACAATTTTCTCATCACAGATGATGCAAAATGTATACAATGTAACCTAACAAAATCAAGAACACAAAGAAGAATGAGGTATATAAACAATGTACTCTCAAATCAGGCTTTAACTAACTCCCGTACAACTTGTTTCAGTTACTTATTTACTCTCCCAAAACATTATCTTACTATGACTTACACATACCTAATCAGTGTGCATTTCCATTTAGACCAAAATGTGTAAAAGATCTTAACATCATGCAAATATTTAAAATTATCCACAAAATTCTGCACTATGCAAATAGTGCCCCTCTATAAGGCCCCTTTCTTAATAAAAAAACAAGGCCTTTTCTTACAGCAAATACACACAAACTAGTTTGGGAGTGCGACAGGGCAGTACCACCCTGAATTAATGATCTAAGATAAATGAAACAGAAAGCACAATTATTGGTTTTATCTTTTGTTTTCTTGTTACGGCAACACTATAACTAACTCATAATTACACATGCATACTTGTTTAGAATATCTAATGTATAAAAATTCTAACAATCAATCTCAGTCATGGACAAGGAGACGGATTTACCTCTGTTGCTCTGTACAAATAAAGCTAAAAATGACTGTCCGATTGATAATGAAGTTATGAATTGAATTCTGAGAAGTTGAACCAACTCTCCCTAAAACAAAGTGAGCAAGACAAGTTGTTTACAGAATGGTTAGCAAAGTACTGTGTTACTACTGTTTCTTGCTCTCTTTTTTGGGAAGAGAGCGAGAACCAATCAGTAGCGATCCAGCCGTCCACATCATGTACGTGACTGCAGATGTGGCAGTCCAATCCCCTTCCACTTTACTGTGTGGTTAAACCACATAGACTTCTAGGCATCATACTGATTCTTTCTCTCCTTAATCTGGACTGCTTTTACAGCAGTCCAGATTTACATAAACTAATCTTTTTTTAAAAAAATCCAGAACTTGCCGAGTATGCGTAGTTTGAGTTCTGAGACTTTGCGAGTCTGTTGGACTCACACAGCTAAGCAAAGCACTGCAGCCAGCCAGTAAATTGAAACAATTTAACAAATTCAATTTACAAATATTTTTTTAATGTTCTTTTCTTCAAAGCTGGGGGGGCTGCAGTCCTACAGCCCAATGGGTAGAATCAATTTCATCTCGCAGATACTTTCAAATTTAAAGAAGATATATATTTGTTTCTTTCCCATCAAGATCACAGATTTGGTACCCAAACTAGAATAGATAAAATATTTGCTGCCCATGACTTACACTCTAAAATCATTAATTTCTCAATCACTCCCTGCCCCTTTTCGGACCATAATTCATTGATACTAAAATTTAAAAATGGGTACAAACCATTAATCTTTAACTCCAGAATTCCAGCATATATAACTAAAATTAAAGAGTTCAAACCCTGGTTATTATCTGAATTATAGTTTTTCTTAGATATTACTTACACTACAGAGATAAATAAAATGATGATATGGGACTCATTAAATGCTTACATATATGTTAAAACACTAACTTGGTATAAAAAAATCAGAGAATGGGATTCTAAATTATGAGATCTGCAATCCAAACTTTTGTCAGTAAAAGCTGAAAAAAATCAAAATCATTTGGAGATGAAAAAAAAAAGTAGAAGTATTAAACAATAAATACAACAAAATTCTAACTCATGAAACTAGTTTAGCTTTAGAAAAAACTAAAAATTAATACCTTGCCCACTTCTCCCAAATATCTACATAATTTATCCACAAGAATCAAAATACAATCAAAAGCTAATAACATTAAAAGTATCTTCCATGAAAAGAAAGGGAAAAATGTCTCGGATATAGGTGACATTCTTGATGTCTATAGAAATCACTATATGAAACATTTTCAAAAAGAAAATATATATATCAATCAATTAAATCTAGATGAAAAATGTTCCAGGATGAAAAAAACAGAAAAATTAAAACTAGATCTGCAAGCACCCATATCCTACAAAGAAATTACAGATAAAATAAAAGAGGGTAAAAATAATAAAGCTCCAGGTATAAATGGCATAATTATGGAAATATATAAACATTTTCCTTCAAAGATACTATCCCTCTTCCATAAAACTCTATTAGAAATTCAGTCACAAGCTTTAATACCACCCTCTTGGAGATATTCCTTAATCACACCAATCCTAAAGGAAAACAAATCCCCAAACCTCTGTACCTCATATAGACCTATATCATTATTAAATAATGACTATAAGATATTTATGGCAATATTAACTAACAGAATAAAAATACCACTATCCAAAACAATAAATAATGATCAAACTGGATTTATATATCATAGACACACACATGACAATATTAAAAGGATAATTTCTCTTATATATTATGTTAATAAAGAAAATAAAGGAACAGTCATAATTGGCTTTGATATAGAGAAAGCCTTTGATTCCCTAAATTGGGACTATTTATTAAAAAACCTAATGCTATTTGAATTTCCTTCATCTTTTGTTCATCTCCTAAAGAATATATATATACAAATAATTTAGTGTATGTCGTGTTATGTCCTTTTACCTCTGAATCTATACATATAACAAAAGGCACAAAACAAGGATGCCCCATGTCACCTATTCTACTTGCTCTGGCTATTGAAATATTGGCAGATTCAATTCGTAACATTATAAAAATCAAAGGAATAGATGTTTATGAACAAAACAATTCTAAAATAATGCCATTTGCTGATGACATATTACTAACATTATCTAATACAAAAGAGACATTAGAATAATTACATATATTAATTGACAAATTTCACATGACTTCAGGACTCCATTTCAATAAATCAAAATTTTTATTTTTAAATAAAAAAAGAACTGCAGACTAAGGAGGATCACATCATAAGGAAACAAGAATCTACCTTAAAATATATAGGAATTGAGTTATGCAAGGATAATAATGAATTAGTCTAAAAAAATTACAATAATATCATCAACACAATTAAAATCTCTGTGGAAAAATGGAACAAAATAATATTAACACTTGAAGATAGACTACAGTTAATAAAAATGGTTTTACTTCCCAAGATCCTATATATAGCCTTGGCAATACAACTGTTACCAGAAAGGAATATACTTAAAGAAATAAAGTCATGCCTTATAAAATTGTTATGTTTTCCCGAAAGAAACAGTATAACTTTAATACATCATATCAGACCATGGAAACAGGGAGGATTAAACTTTCCCGATATAAAAACATATATACAAGCATCAATATCTAAAACAATCTCAGATTGGAAAAGTTGAAATTACTCTGCAAATTAACTGTAATATCAATAAATGAATTTGATTTACAAAAAAATTGAAACAGATAAAAACATTTTGCCATCGCACATATGTATTAGTAAGCAATATAACATAACTAAACCACTAAAACACATATGATTAATTATTACATTGACTCATTTAGGAAAATTATTAATGCAAATATAGATTTAAAAATCTAGTTTGATATTTTAACACCATTTATAGTCACAAAGAACTTTCCACATAAAATATATAGAGAAATTATTAATTCCTGGGAACAGAAAGGATTTATTTGTTGGCTCCAATGTATCAAAGAAGTAAATGTTTTAGATATGCAAGTAATAAAAACAATGTACAAAATTCCACAACAGGACTGGCTAACTTTACAGAGTATTCGGTCATATTTGCAAGATTTAAGTAGAATAATTAAGCATTCTTTATTTAAAGAAATACCTACATTTATGAAATACATATATGAAATCATATATAATGACTTTGAAATGGGAAACAGTATTTCAAAATTTTACAAAATATTGATAAACTATAAAACAACACCCCAAACCTCATATTGGACATATATAACAGAAGGACACTCAATACAGTTAACTGAAGGTATTAAAACAAATATCTTATTATCAATAAAATATACATCCTTTACACAATACTGGAAGGTTTTTAATTGGAAATGCTTGCACAAAGCATTCTTAACCCCTGACAGTATCAGTAAAATTACTTCTTCCATAAAAGGAATATGTTGGAGATGTGATCAAGTACACAATGCAGATTGAAACCACATTTTCTTTGATTGTGTTAACATTAAGCCATTTTGGAATCTTATTAATAACTTTCTACAAACTTTATTTAATGAATCATTTTATTTAACTAAAGCTCTTGTATTATTAAATGTGAACGAAGGTCCTCATTTGAATAGGTCAAACATGTATCTAGTATGGACTATACTTGCAATTTTAAGGAGGTGTATAACCAGAAGATGGAATACAAATACAATACCACCTTTGGAAGACTTCTACAGCCTACTGAGGACCACAGCATTATTGGAAATTAAAATTAAAGAACTAAAAATTTATCCAAAGCCATTTATCAACAACCATTGGGGGAAAATACAATAATTGATCAGACACTCGGATAATGGATTGGACATACTTATAAAGTAACTGCATACATTATGATATGTTATAGTGTCAGGCTAATGTAAATATTGTACATAATTATTTAAGATGTTATGTATAAATACTATGGAATTCCCTCAAATGTATTTGAGAAATAAAAAAAAATGTTGAGGAAAAAAAGGCAAGACAAAAAGAGTTAATAGTGAGGTTTAACTGAGGGCTGAAAAATAGGATTTTGTAAAAACCTAAAAAAAGAAATTTTGCAAATATTTTTGATGGGTTGGAGAAAACAGTTAAATAAAGATCAGGAGCAGGTGAAGTTATGAGACAAGTGGATTAATGATCACAGCCTGAGAAGAATAAACCTGCATTTCCTTACTAAGAAAGACAAAGGAGATATTGAAAAGATAAGCATAGAGGTTACAAACTTGGTATTATGTGCAGGAGATGAAAGTAATGGTCAAAGAGACCAATAAAAGAAAATGAAGGTGCATAAGCATATGATTTATTACTTTGATCATTCTTTGAAAAAGAGGCTATCCATTTTGGTTAAAATTGCATTTCTTTTAAGTCTGGCTGGACAGAAAAACACAATACATGGGAATGCTTTTTTTTTGGCCTGTGACTTCTGACTTCAGGCTTCCTTTCTGACACCTCACCATACCGTTTTTGCTTCACACAGTTCACTGAACCCTGGCATCCTCCCCTCATGCAACCCATACACTTGGGTATCCCCACTTCCCATGTGCAGTTTCTAGGGACTGTGAGGTACAAAGCCCTGAGAGTAGAATAGGGATAAGAGACAAACAGTTACACTCTAGCTTATGTTTTTTTTTTCCATAGCTCTAAGTCCTCTGCTCTATGCTAACATTGTTATCGGGCAGGGCAGGCAATTGGGGGGTAGCCTAAGCACATGTCCTACCTCAGGCCAATGGAGGAAACATGCCTGCTGTGTCTGTGTCCCCTCCCCCTCCCCCAAACATGTCAACCCTTCTCTGAGCTCCAGCCACCACTAGAGTTCCACTGCAAGGATATCCAACATGCTCCTTCCTTCTTCCTTCCTAAGGCAGATATTATCATCCTCTCTGCCTATACTGCCAATCTCCTGAGCTGCTAACCTGCTAATTGAACTCGTTTATCTAAACCATAGCCTGGGCTCTATCCATCTGTTCCAGTGAAGTAGGTGCTGACTGCAGTTTGAAATTAAGCAAATTTGACAAAAGTAAGAATAATTTTTGCTCTCAGGTACATGAGTATGCCAAAACATGCATGCTTTCTGACAGAATAGACACTGCGTACCCTTTTTCTTTAGCCAAGAAAAATGCAAGTCATAGTGAAATTGTTTGTTTAAACCTATAAGTGCGCACAATTCTGCCAAAATAAACTATCTGCAAAAGCATAGGAAGGAACACAGTACTTGATTTTAAATTTCCAGCAGTGTCCTCATATCCTCCCCCACACTGCTTTAAGCAATAGGAGATGTAGATCTGGAACGGGCGCTTTTGGAATCTCCTGAACAGGAGGGGGCATCAGGTTCATGTTCTGTGGTTAGGAAAGGAAAGTCATTTAGGAAAATATTTCTACTCAGTCAATATAGAAAAGTGGAAACAATTAATCAAGACTATGAATAAGGAACAAGCTTGAGATTATAACCTTAATACAGAATCAGAGAGAGATGAATGAAAATAAGGGATTCATGGAACAGATGGATGAAGAAAGGCATAAATTATAGTGATGACATTAGTAAGGAGAAAATTAGAATATTGAAAATGCCTTTGACAGCCTAAAATAAATGAACTCACTCAAGCCTATAATGCCTTTTTTGAATACTTCCAGTTCACACCAATACCTCCTTAAGGTGTCCAGAACTTTTTTTTTGCTCTGGCTTCTTTAATTAAGGTATTTACCAGCTAATAATATGCAGTATTCAAAAGGGCAAAGAGTTATTAGCAAAATGCCACCAAGATTGTCAGTCTAGGATGTCCTGCAGTGAACATTTAACCTTTGTTTGTCACTTATTATTCATATTTTCATATTTATGTTCATATTTTCATAACCAAGAGACCTGCATTATATTGAAGTGTATGGAGTAAGACACCAATGAGGGAGACAGAAAAGGTTATTGGAAATGCCATTGTTTGTTTGTAATTATGTAAATAAGCAGTATTTCCACATGTCTTAATACTTCAGAAATGATGTGACTTGCACACTGTTGCATAACGAGGCAAAACCTTCCATGTTGTTAAAGAAAACTGTGTTTGATATTTGTCCCGAAGTTGCACTTCTTGAGAGATATCCAGTATTGTTCGTATTGCTGATTACATGATTAAATATATGTTTTCACACTTCCGAAAATATCTCAATAATCATGCACTTATAGAGGAATTTATTTTTGGCATGTGAAAGCTTATGTCTGGTTAACAAAAATGTTCTACATGTCTAGGCTGTACCATTTTTAAGACATATGTTTTTGTGAAGGTTTAGAAAAAATGTGCATTGTAATATATTAAAATACTTAGGAACAAGACTAGGAATGCATTGACTATTATCACTGTAAAGAATACGTCTTACTGATAATTCTGCTATTTGTACAGTTTCAACAGCTTTTATTGTTCACAAAATATGTACATTTCTTTATCCTATGCTTTTTTAAGTTTATTTTTCAGAAAATAATCTGGAATGTAAGATGTCTATAGGCTTCTAGAGGTGTGATAGTCTATACCGCAAAGCTGTTGAGTCAAGCATCATAAAAAGACAGAATTTGTTCCAAGATGGAAGTAAAGTGAAGTTAAAAGAAAGATAGAGTGAAAAAGAGAGTTAGACTATTTACTCAAAAAGTAGTTTGGAGAAGTTTACAAGTAAATTTATTTAGATTTGTTGACAGTGTGTCACATTCAATGAACAGAACCATAAGTGAAAGAAACAAATAAGTTATTGAGTGTTTGACTGAGACAGAATAGCATAAGTGCTGGAAACTGGCAGGAAACTGGGTAGGAAAATTTGCAAACAGTATGCAGCTGCACAAAGGAACAAATATGAGATCCTATGACACATAACTGTGAGCTAAATTCATAAACAGGAGCATACATTATTCATAAACATTGGTGTTTAATGCTGTATGGCTTAAGCACAAGTTTATAGAACATACACAATAAGTAAAGGAGTACCATGTAAATCAGTGTACCAAACCATGAAGCTACCAGCACAACTAGAGACACATGAAACCAAACAAGCGACACATGATGAATATACTTAGGACACATTCCAACTTAATTTGGTCATCAACAAAGCTGTTATTTGTGTACAAACAGTATAGTACCAGGGTTGAGGATTATGCCCATTCCTCAATCCTGTGTTTTCTGAGAGTTGGTATATTTAATTAGTGGGGGAGGAGAATGCAGGAGGCTACCCTCATGCAAAAAATATTGTTTTTTATCTACATGCTCTGATGTTATGTCTTGAAACATGTGGTGTGTGCTGTCAGTGTTGTGTTTTTATGATGACATTTTTTTGTGTCAGTTTTCTGTCATTTTTATACCCACACACAGATAGGTAGATAGATAGATAGATAGATAGATAGATAGATAGATAGATAGATAGATAGATAGATAGATAGAAATCAGTGCATACATTTCCCATAGGCCATATGATCAATTTCCTATTAAAATAAATGTTAGATGCAACCATGATGATGTATATGACATATCCATGATGTCATGCTGCTATCAATTATATTTTATACAGAAAAAATGTATACTCATGACTATGCTTACACAAGCATGCATGCACAGCAAGCATAGCACAAAATGGCAGCCATCATTGTATACCAAAGAAGTAATTGTAATTGTAGAAACTCAAAAAACTATGTAGAACAGAGGTCCAAACCCACAGATGGTAGCAAAATACTTTATTTACAGGCAGGATAAGCACTTTCGTCTTGTATGCAAGACTTCATCAGATGCCTCCATATTACATTTCTAACTATTTATACCTTTTGACATTGAATCTAATTAAACTTTAAAGACACAAAATACCTTATACCAAAATTCATACACAGCCACTTGCACGGTCTATATAATGTACTTAAAACACTTAAAAATGCTTTAAAATACCCTTTCATAACAATATAATAAAAAATAATAATACATACAACATGCACTTATTAAATTTGTTAAATTTGTGTAGCTTTAGCCAATAAAACCGGCTTAATAGTAATATACTCATTTAAGCCTGGAAAAATATTGGATTTTAACCTAAGCTGCCACTTTAATTCCTTATTTAACAATAAATTTTTAACATATCCCCCTCTAGGATTCATTTTCACCATATCTATAATACCAAATTTAAAACCATTAAAGGAAGAACAGTGGATGGAATGCTTATATTGTGCACTAGCCTCTTTTTTAATCCTAATGTCATGAAAATGTTCATACATTCTATCCTTAAGAGCCCGCTCTGTTTTTCCTATATAGAATGCAGGACATTTTACACATATAGCTAGATACACTATCATTTTTGTATTGCAATTCCCTTTACAAAACCAAACTCTACTATTCATACCATTTTGTAAACATATACTGTCTTCCTTAATGATATAAGGACACTGCTTACAATTGCCACATGAAGTAGTTGCCTTTTTAATTAAAAATTTAGGCACTTCCATTTGTTCAAATTTTCTTTTAAAATTCTTACCAGTCCTATAGGAGAAAAACAGGTTCACATCCCATCACATCATACAACTATTTGTTTTAAGCATACTCCAATTAGCCTTTATAATGACTGTGAAAGTTCCTGTAAAATCATTAAATTCGGTTACACATGCTGCTGCTGGACGATGCACCTCTGCTGAAATCAAAATTGTTTTTCTTCTAGCCCCAGTTCCATTGAATCCTTCATTGTTCTCCTTCAAACCAATATTTGATACCTTAATGGACGTAGAATCACTCGCAGAGTTCTGCAATAAAGTCGAATCCACTTCACATTATCCTTCAACTGTGTTCTGTTGTGACAGTTTCTCATTGACTGAGAGTGCTTGTCTTTCTGTGGTTAATTCAGTATGTACAGGCATACTAACTGCAGCAGTGTCAGTACCCATAAACCTAGGCCAAGAGAACACGTTGCCATGTGAAAAATCGTTACGGTCTCTCTCAACCTTTTTCATTTTTATCTTACTTAATTTACATTCATAAGCAGAGACAGAATCTAGTGTCTCTATAAAGGAATTGTCTAAAACAGCAGTCCCAAAAGATTTAAGTAAATCATCATATTTAACTTTGATAGAAGCAGTGAGAGACTTTATTTCTTTTTCAGCTGCTGCAACTAACAAATTCATATAACAAATATTGGTGTTAAGATTGACTTTCTGCCATTCTGTCAGTAAATCAGGGTCACAGTTTATATGAGAAGGCATTTTCAGTACATGGAGCCCTCTTGGAACTATGCCTTCTTTAATACAAAGTTCCATATGGAATTTTTCATAGAGGTTCCTTTTCAGTTTAAAAAGTTCATTTTCAATTGTATGCAACTTGTTTTCCAATAAAACAATGTCAACACCACAAACTTCATTATCTGTGTTGTCATAAGAACAGTTGAACAGTGGATTTTCAGTACATTCTATAACTTTAAGCAGTCTCTCAACATTAACAGAAGTACCTTTGGTAAGATGTTTATTTCCTTGTTCAAGCCCAATAAATTCTATTTCATCAGCCATAATCCAGGCAAAGGTGTAACAAGAATTAAAACAACCTCGTGTGCCAATAGCTACGCCAATGCTGTTATGGTGGTTTGGGAAGATGAATATTTGTTAAAAGGTCCTTATAGTAAATATATTTCATTTTTTAGAAGATTTGTGGACGACCTTTTTATTTTGTGGAATGGAACCAAGCAACAGTTATTTGAATTTGTGTGTTATGTTAATAGTAGTACCACATTTTTAAAATTCACTTCCATAAATTCTGTAGATGAAATCAACTTCCTTGATGTAGCGATATTGAGGGATGACACCAAAAGGCTGTACACAAAACAATACAAGAAACCATGCCATGTGAATACTTTGCTGTCACATGACAGCATGCACCCTCAGCACATTTTTAAGAATGTTGTAAGAAATCAAGCTTTTAGAGCTTCTAGGCTCAATGGAAGGGAAGCAGACTTTATAGATTGCACTGACAATGTTATTAAAAATTTAATAGAGAGAGGTTATGATGAGAAGATGGCAAAGAATAATGTACAGGAAGTGGCCAAACAGAGATTCAGCAGCAAAACCTTATTTCTCAGACAGAAGGGCTTCTAGTAACATTAAAAATACTAATACTATAAGGAAACTTAAGATGTCCCTATACTACTCATCTGATGTATATAAATATATGGGCATAATAAAGAAAAATTGGGGTATTTTAACCTCAGACAAAGACATTAGTAATGTTATTAACTATGAACCTAGGTTTCTGTTTAAAAATGAGCTGCCCCTTAAAAGGAAGCTATGTTTTCAAAGGAATTAATTTAAAGCTTTAGAGTATGAAGGCTTAACTATGTGTGGACAGTGTAATTATTGTAGTTACTTGAACACTAGTACTAAATTTATGCACCCAGATGAAAAAAGGGGATACACTTTTAAAATTTCTGCTACATGTAATAATAAACATGTGGTGTATCTTGCACATTGCTTCAAATGTTTTAAATTCTATGTTGGGAAAACTGATAGGGCACTTAAAGATCAAATCAGAGAACATTTATATCATATTAATAGAAGGGATAAAGTTAATGCACTTTCTAAGCATGTCAGTGACAATGATGATGGACATATTTTTAAGTTTATTGTGATAGAAAGGCTCAATGAGAATATCAGAGGTGGTGATGTCCGCAATAAAACTGAGGCCTAAGAAGCCAAATGGATTGTTAGACTGAAAGCAGACTGTAGGCATGGTTTAAATTACCATATACCTCTTAAGACTATTTTAGAGACCACTTTTTTGATGAAAAGGTTTTTCATATGTGTTTACATTTTAAGTATTGGTTTTTAATATATGCATCTTTTAATATATATATAATTTTTAATACTTTTAATAAATTCTCATGTGCATTTTCAGTACATTATTATGTATGCTTTTATATTTGGACCACTTTTTTAAGGAAATGTGTTTATGTGGCTTTAAGTAAAAATATTATGTGACCAGTCACTGGCTGTTTTGCAGCACTTCTAGAGTATAAAATGATGCTTAAATGAAACATTGTTCCACCTGACGAAGTGGGGTACACACTAATTGAAAGTGCTAGTGTTGTTTTGTGTTTGGATGTTGTCTGTTTTGGAATAAATTACTTTGAAACTGGAATCTGCAGCCTGCTCCTGGCCCTTCTTTGGTTTGTTTACATTTAGACTATATTTGTTTTTTCTGCCTGGAGACTTGCATTTGGTGGTAGCTATTTTTCTGATTCTCGTTGTTTTAATTCTTGTTACCACCTTTGCCTGGATTATGGCTGATGAAATAGAATTTATTGGGCTTGAACAAGGAAATGAACTTCTTACCAAAGGTACTTCTGTTAATGTTGAGAGACTGCTTAAAGTTATAGAATGTACTGAAAATCCACTGTTCAACTCTTCTTATGACACCACAGATAATGCAGTTTGTGGTGTTGACATTGTTTTATTGGAAAACAAGTTGCATACTATTGAAAATGAACTTTTTAAACTGAAAAGGAATCTCTATGAAAAATTCCATATGGAACTTTGTATTAAAGAAGGCATAGTTCCAAGAGGGCTCCGAGTACTGAAAATGCCTTCTCATATAAACTGTGACCCTGATTTACTGACAGAATGGCAGAAAGTCAATCTTAACACCAGTATTTGTTATATGAATTTGTTAGTTGCAGCAGCTGAAAAAAAAATAAAGTCCCTCACTGCTTCTATCAAAGTTAAATATGATGATTTACTTAAATGCTTTGGGACTGCTATTTTAGACAATTCCTTTGTAGATACACTAGATTCTGTCTCTGCTTATGAATGTAAATTAAGTAAGATAAAAATGAAAAAGGTTGAGAGACACCGTAAAGATTTTTCACATGGCAACGTGTTCTCTTGGCCTAGGTTTACGGGTACTGACACTGCTGCAGTTAGTATGCCTGTACATACTGAATTAACCACAGAAAGACAAGTACTCTCAGTCAATGAGAGACTGTCACAACAGAACACAGTTGAAGGAGAATGTGAAGTGGATTCGACTTTATTGCAGAACTCTGCGAGTGATTCCACATCCATTGAGGTATCGAATGTTAGTTCGAAGGAGAACAATGAAGGATTCAATGGAACTGGGGCCAGAAGAAAAACATTTCTGGTTTCAGCACAGGTGCATCGTCCAGCAGCAGTGGAAGCAATAGTAAATGAAGAATGTAGTCCTTCCAGCATTCGCCCTTTAGTCCAACAGAAACTTTGTTTTCCTCTACCTGTAAGAGACTTCAAAACCAGGGGCAGAAGCAGAAGTCGCCAGAAGAGGAAACACAAGGGCCAGACTGCGGGCCGGGGCATCCTCAAGAAAGCATTTTTTCACAAGACAGCATAGTTTTGAACTTATCTCACAGCACTCTTTCATCAGAAGAAATGAGTATCTTGCAAAAAGAATTTTCATTCATACCAAGTAGGTACTCTGACATTACTGAAGTTATTTTTGATATAAAATAGTTTTGTAGAGATTTAACATTGAAAATGTTTGTTGAAAATAAAGGTGGAGAAATAAACTTGTTTAGAAAACCTAGTTCATTTATACCACCAGTTAATCCATTAATACATGCATTTGAGACAATGTGTATACAAGAAGTATATAAAATACAGAGTGTTGAAGGCAACAGAGGTTATATGAAAAATAACTTAAATAAGAATGAAAGGAAGGCCCTAACAAAATTGCAGGAAAATGTTAGCATTGTAATCAGGCCTGCTGATAAGGGAGGCCCTATTGTTGTCATGGACACTAATATGTACACACAAGCTATGCATACTATGTTAGCAGACACCAGTTTTTATATGCAAATTACAAATGTTAAAGTAAACAGAATGGTTAATCAGATACAAGAGAAGTTAAAAGCATTGTTGAATGAAGGTCTTATAACTAATGAGCTCTATAACCTTTTTCTTATAGAACATCCTGTTATTCCCTGTATACATATATAGTTTTTAATATATGCATCTTTTAATATATATAATTGTAAATACTTTTAATAAAGTCTCATGTGAATTTTCAATACATTATTATGTATGTTTTTATATTTGTACCACTTTTTTAAGGAAATGTGTTTATGTGGCTTTAGTAAAAATATCATCTGACCAGTCACTGGCTGCTTTGCAGCACTTCTAGGTATAAAATGATGCTTAAATGAAACATTGTTACACCTGACAAAGTGGGGTACACACTTATGAAAGCGTTGTTTTGTGTTTGGATGTCGTCTGTTCTGGAAAAAGCTACTTTGAAACTGGAATTTGCAGCCTGCTCCTGGTCCTTCTTTGGTTTGAGTACCTGCAACATGTTAAGAGTACAACCCTAAGAGTAGACCTAGTGGTCAGGAATTGAAGAACACATGTAGACAGTAACCTGGTCTTTGACTATCATTTGTCTATAGTGGTATGGAAATCATTCTGTGTTGCACAACATACAAGCAAACATGTTTTTCAAATAAAGTATTAGTAGTTATTCAGGGTTATCTGAGCTTTCTAGTAGTCTAAGAGTGAGTGTTTCCATGTCCATGGAGTGTCATGCTAATGCACTGGTCTAGACTATATCAGTAATGAAGGCAGGGGTTCAAACTGATTCAGGTGTATTTTATTCTGTCAGCTGGTATAGAGGGTTATGGCTGTGTGCTGTAACTCCTTTGGTACAGCCCTCACTTGCCTATCATGTCACTGTGAGCAAGTGACTTAACTAGATAGTGCATGTGGGAAACTGGGAATTTGGGCTAGACTCCTTAATGGTCCTCTGAACTGCAAGCCTAGTAACTACCTTTGACAAGTAGAAGGAGTGTAATTCCAGAGTTTACAGACAAAGATGGAGAGCAGAAGAAGCTTGCAGCATTGAAATATTTGGTAGAGTTTACAGTATTATTTCAATGGACTGGTGTTCTCTTTTAGTTAAGTACCATTAAAGCAGATGGTAAACTGAAAATTAATAATATCTGAAAAGCACAAGGAAAGGCAGAAAGGAGTTAGGCTGAGGCTAAGACAACCCTTTCATGGTCTGCAAGACATGGCTTAACTCTTTGCAGTAAATCAAATTTTTGATGAGTTTCATGATAAAAAATTGAAAATGGAGGTCAAACTTCAGGTTCTCATCTATAAAGCCACCTAGTAATTCAGTATGGATGACCATTTCAGTGTTGTTGCTATTTGATGACATAATTGTAAGAAACATCTTAAGGTCTTTAAATGTCTTTGGAGTGAAAAAAGAAAGATTGGACTTTTATGGATTAAGCAGAAGGTGTGAATCTTTCAACCATAATTCTAGAGATGAGAAATATTCTTGTGTCTTTTATTGCAGTTAAGACAATGAGTGTTAGAACATTTGTGTATTGAATGAGCACAGCTTGTTTGTTAGCATTGTGGAGGTCATTTAGGACAATATTGGTTAGCAGCTGTCCAAGAAATGATTCCCAGGGAACTCTAACAGTGACTGGAAGAAAGGGACAGCAGGAATTCCACCATTTGAATGATCAAGATATTGACCCAGATAGCTGTAAAACCAGGAAGTAGAAACTGTAGAAAGGTCAAGTTTTTTTTAACACAAAGTCAAGTTTTTTTTTAACAAGAAACATATTTTTTGAATTATTACTTATTATATAGGCAGTCATACATTTGATGTATTTTCGGTTGCAAACATTATACATCACATATAATCTATACAGTCATTGTCAAACATTACACAGCTTATTCAATCATTACCTTCCCTTAAACCTCATTCATCCTACAAAACATTATAATGCATGTATTGTTTAGACTTTGATTTCCATTTTCTAGTAATTGCTTTTTTGGCAGCCACCACAAGTAAAACTATTCCAATTATGTATCACGGCTCAAAAAATAATTTCCTTAGTTATACCAATTTGTTCGCCCAATATTTCTGACAGAGTACAAAATTACTCAATTGTTTTCATCTCTGTATATCAACATTGGCATCCTGAAACAATAGTTTAAGATTAAAAGTTCTGGTAAACAATTTTAAATCTGTAAGAGCTATCTCAGAAACTTCAGATGTATCAGACCTATCTGTGTAGGTTTACTACTTTTACAGGAAGGAAGATTGAAACAATATGTATATTGTTAGACATAGCTTTAGCAAATAACATCTTCATCTTCAGACAACAAATATATCATCAATTATTGGATGTGGTGATGGGTACTTCAGCGGTGAATACAAATGCCAACATAGCACTTAACCAGTGGCAGCATACATATGCATTTGACCTGACTGTTAGCTACACCCATAATGTTTTAATTTAGAAATGTTTCGTTGACCATGTATTCCTGATTTAGAAAGGGGACGAAGATGGACTGACTGAATATGTTTATTTTCTAGATAATATAACTAATTTTTTGAAATTTAAGATGAAGTGCTCTAGAATGGAGATTAGTTTTTTAGATATAGTGGTGAAAAAACAGGACGATCAAATATCTATTAGTATTTTCAGGAAAGAAGTTCAAACAAATAGCTTTATTCATAGGCAAACTTTATTGCACTATTTAGATGCTGACAATATGTATGGTGAGAACACAGGAGAATTAGCATTAACGACACCTCCTAGACTGCCACATTTATATGCAGCGCAGGACTGCTATACTGCTGTTTGCCCAACAGGCAGATGTCTTCATGCTGCTGTAATGGCGTATCACTCTCTGAATCATTCAGGCATAATGCACTAGAAAAACCCACACTGAAGAAGTTTTCTCCATGCATTATGCCTTTCTGAATCCCAGAGAATGTAATTAAACTGTCACACAAGCAGTTGCTTCCCACAGTAAAATACTGCTTTCTAGCTTGCTTCATAAAAATCATGCTAGCATACTTCTCAACCTCTTAACACAACAATCAGGTAGAGTGCCAAAAAACAATTATGATGGACAAAGGCCCAAAATCAGTGACAAATTTTAAATATTGTTGTTATATACGTAAAATGTTGCTAGAATAACATGTTTTGCATCAGCACACATTTTCTAAAGGATATGCATTTTGAAACTTAACTGTCTGTCAATATTTTGTGGCTTCATTCATTAATGATTTGCCAGAAGAATACCAAACATATAAAGGACAAACAAAATTATGGACATTCTGCAAAATTATGGAGAGTCGAGAGATATGTTGTTCCCATGACCTCTGAATGCCTCCACGTATTTCATTTGCACCACCCACTCAGCTAATCCTTTCAACAGATCCATTCCATAAACCTGTCTGTGGACAAGAACTTTGAGAAACTCAGGACGGGGAGTCATTATCCAAACTTAAAAAAAAACACAGATTTAAATTGTTTAGCTAAGGAATCAGAGACAACACAAAAATGATGGTCCCCTCTGTGATCTTATTTTATGTATTATGAAATGTTCCATATCTGGGTGGCTTGCCTGTATTTTTATTCAAATATCTTTGCAGCTGCTTTTTTGTATTGATCAGTTTTTCTTTTTCCTTTACATAAATATTGCACCATATCAGATCGTTCTTTCTTTCTCTTGCCCATGTTTCTTTTTTATACCTTTCAGAAATCTCTAGTTTTTGTTCTTTATATTTTTGCACTTCCTCTGTTGCTTTTTTTCCAAACTGTCCAAGGTTTCTTGGTGTATAACATGTTTTTCTCAAATCTGTTGTAATAATGAACACAAATCTGCATTTGAAGCTTTTGGCAATTTTTCTTGTGCAAGTATTTTTCTTTCCTCTAATTTCTTTCTTAACCTTTTTGAATATCTTCTATCTAGAAATACTGGCCTTCTTGCATAATAGTAAATATTATGCAATAGTAAGGTCAATGAAGTGGTGTGCAAATGTGGTGTGGATGTTATAACATTACAGGGTTCCTGACAAGTGAAGAAAGACTCCAAACTGAAATAATTGTGGGGTGGAAATATTATATGGAACTTAGGAAGTGAAAGTTACTCTAGAGCGGTTGTGTTGTGTAAAAACATGATGAAAATAATAGATGCAATGTTGGTAAGGATGGGAAGTTTAACTGTTCTGGGTGTGAGGTGGAGAGAACATATTTATAGAATTATAGCATTGTATGCAAATACAACTAGCAAGGAAATGAAGAATATGTTTCATTGAATATTAGACTATGTGGTGGTTAACATGAAAATTATAATTGAAGGACTTACAATTGTGAATTAAAGGTAAAACATAAAAAGAAAGGGCAAGATATAAAAAATACAGGAAGTGATAAAGTGTGGTATATTAGTTTTGTGGATCAAAAGTCAATGGACTTATAGAAGGAGCACTTAGAAATGGAATTGATTATTTTTGTATTATTGGAAGGCTTGGGGACAGCAGGTGGTGATGCAGTTTTGATGAGATTTTCAGACAATTTAGCAATATGGATTGAAGTTATGGAAGGATCATATAACCATGAAAGACTACTATAAAAACTGGTCTGAGAGGTGACTTGAATTTAAATGGAAGTATAAAAAGCATTTTCCCACTGGCAGGATGATGTAAGAAAGGAAGAGAAAGTGAGGCATGGAAAAATTTATAGAAATGTATTTTAGAATTTAAAGAGTAACCAAGTTACAATATGTAAAAAAGAAGTACATAAAAGAAACTGAGATAAAAATTAAAGCATTAATGTTTAGCTATAATTATTATTCACATGGGATACAGGAAGGGTTATCTGCATATATGGTTAAAATACTGAATAATGATATTATTATAATGGCCAAAATGAAAATTGTAAATGGAGAGGTAAAAAGAACACAAGAGCAAATTATGAGTATTGCATTACAGCATGTGGAATATAAGGCTGTAAAATAAGAGTGAGAGGAAAGTAAAGAAATTTGCAGAAAGAATTAAGGCATAATATGAAAAATAAATTACTATTAGTTAAGTTAAATAACTAAATGTTGGATTAGTATCAGGCCAAGATGGTATAGGATATGTAATACACAACAAAATAATGGACTGGCAAAGAGGGTATTTTGTAAAGGTAATGAATGAATGAATGACTTGAAGGAATGTTTTGTTTATGAAGAATTTTTGTAGTGAGATATTGAAATTTATAAGGAATAAAGATGAAAAGAATGAAATAAAAAATTAGAGACCCATCACACTAAATAACATGGAATATATTTTTTATGGCAATAATACAGAAGAGTGTGATGAAAAGAGGTACTGTTGGCACAGCTAGCTGGAATTTTATAAATAATTATATGTCATTTGTGAATATCAAACTAATTTATACAAGATGCTGGTGTTACAAATGTATTAGAACTGTTTGTTATATAAAATGTTTGTGTTACAAATGTATTAGAAATGTATGTCATGTGCATATCAAACTGCTCTGTACAGATATTTGTGTTGAAAACATATTTGTAAAGTGCTTGTGCTTAAAATGCATCCACAGTTTGCCCTACTGGAAGAAGTACTGCTGGCACAGCTAGCTGGAATTTTATAAATAATTACATGTCATTTGTGAATATCAAACTAATTTATAAAAAATACTGGTGTTACAAATGTATTAGAACTGTATGTTGTATAAAATGGTTGTGTTACAAACATATTAGAAATGTATGTCATGTGCATATCAAACTGCTCTGTACAGATATTTGTGTTGAAAATGTATTTCTAAAGTGCTTGTGCTTAAAATGTATCCACAGTATGCCCTACTGGAACAGGATAGAAATGTACATTTAGTATTGTAACTGTTTAAGTGTATATATATTAACAGTGGAAACTGGAATACAGCAGATTAACCTCAGTCCAGCAAACTTTAGAAAAATATTTGAAATTAAATTACTTTATAGTCTAGGCCATAAAGAGGTTATCTCTCAGCTTTCAATGCAGCTAGAGACACAAAGTCTGTACTAAGAAGCTTTCTGTATTGTCTTTAGGTTGAACTAATTGCTACTCTGAAAGCATGAAGGAATGCAATTGTTTTATGACTTCCAGCATCTGCCAAAGATCTGAGCAAAAGCCCTTGTATGAGTATTTTTACAGGTAGATGCTAAATGCTGCCAGCTTCAGCAATGGGGTTTTGCCTGGAAACTAGAAGTCAGATGACAAGAAGTCATGTCATTCTGCAGCCTATCACAGCAGTATTTTTTAGATGTTATTTTGAGAAGTCTTTAAGTGAGACAGAGCAGTCTGCATTCTGCCTTGGACCTGACAACAACAACAATAAGAAACACTCACCACATCTGCCTTGCTCTATAGTAAGTTTTTCTATGAAAACTAGTGGATGGTACAGTGGTGCAGCAGTAGAGTTATCGCCTCACAGCAAGAGGTTCTCCAGTTTGATTCTTGGCTGGGGTGCCTTCTGTGTGGAGTCTGCATATCATCCCTGCATTTGTGTGGGTTTCTTCCGGGTGCTCTGGTTTCCTCCCACATTACAAAGACATGCAACTGGAGCCTTTCTCCCCAGGCCTCTGCTGAAAATTGTCTTTGTTCCAAGTCGGACTTTCCCAATTAACAAACGTAAAATAAAAAATAAATAAATGGAACAGTATAATTCTGTTAGATTCAGTCAGGAATATAGCGAAACTTAGTTTAGATTTTGTTTTTCTTTATTTGTGTGAGCCTGTACTGCAATGTTATTTTAAATATTTCCTGTGGTTTTGAATTCTGATGTCACTGTCAATATATATTTAGTATTGTCTTGTTCTTTTATTATTTTCTATTGAATATATTTAAACCTTTTATTGTGGCTGATCTGTATAGAGATATTTAAGTTTTGAGAGTACTTGCATATTTATTTGGTGACACTGTGTGGGCCTCTCCTAATAGCCTTGCTGTTGGTCAAAATACCATTTGAATTAATATTAATATTACATAGTAAAATTGGTCACCCTTTGTTAAGGACCTTAAAGTAGCTGTTGAGGAGTGACTGCTGGCAGTGGAAACTACATTACAGCCTGAGCAGAAGGGGCCATAGCTAGTAAACCTGTGGCAGCCTTTTCCAGGTGTGTGTGTGTGTGTGTGTGTGTGTGTGTGTGTGTGTGTGTGTGTGTGTGCGTATATATGTGTGTGTGTGTGTGTGTGTGTGTGTGTGTGTGTGTGTGTGTGTGCGTATATATGTGTGTGTGTGTGTGTGTGTGTAAATCAAACCTCAAAGAGTGTGTGTCAGCTACTTGGGCAGGGAAAATAAGCACTGGTTGGACAGAGAGGATTCTGGAGGTCTTGGCTTGGTTACTCAGCTGAGATCTTAACTGTATAGCTGTGCCAGTGGAGTGTCTTACTGGGGATCTGGAGGAAGAGGGAGAAACTAGCCCCAGACTGACTGTGGTCTCTGTGTGCTCTTAAGGAAACTGCACTTGATGCAGAGAGCTGCATCTGGAAATAGTGTGTGTGTATTTGCTATCCTCCCAGTGAATGTCCCCCCACAGGTACCAGTGGTGAGGATTGAGGTTCCTTGATTACTGGTTGGCAGTGGTGGGTCATCACAAGGAGAATGGAAGGAAGGATAAAAGATATTCTGGAAGAAAGTGTAAATGGTATAAAAGTCAGGACATGTTATTGATTGTGAGAGAAAATGTGAATGATGTTATAAGTAAACTGGAGGATGTGAAACTTTTGGTGGGTGATATTAACAAGGCATTTGAAGCCGTAGGACATGATGCTATGTGTGAAGTTATGAAGAATTATGGAATGAGTAATATAATTAGGAGAGTATGTGTGTTAGCATATCAGAATGATGGAGTAAGAGTGTTAGTGAATGGGTGGCTGAGTAAAGAAATATGCATGAAGTGTGGTATAAGACAAGGATGTCCCATGAGTGCAATATTGTGTGCAATGGTGGTGAATGTGATAGCAGCTTATAAAATTAAAAATGCTAGATATGTGATGTAAAAGGAGGCAGTAATGCCGGCAGTTTTGACATACATGGTTGATAAAGTTATAGTTATAGTTACTAAGAACAAAATATGGATGAAGGAAATCTTGGTTTGTCTGAATGGATGCTTAAAGGAAATGGGATTGACCCTGAATACAGATAAAGGTAAGAGTTTGGGTGATGTGGCAAAAATGGTCTGTCTGTGTATTTTTTATGAATGAAGTGTCTTTCATAGGAATGAAATTTGGGAAAAAATTACACAGTTGGAAGTGCTGATAAAAGAAATGAAAGAAAGATGTATTCTGTGGAGGATATATAGATTACTGTTCAAGAGAAAAAAGTTTATCTGGTGAATTCAGTATTAATGGGAAAAATGGCTTTATCTGTCAAATGTTTATATGGTCCCAGTAAAGTTGCTGCTGCATCTTTCGGTTTTTCCCGGTTGGGGTCGCCACAGCAGAACTCCAGTCTGCTAATGATTGGCAGTAGATTTTTACTTACCGACTTGCCAGACCTGACGCACAAACTTCAACGAAGGTACGCCCATTCACACATGTCTCCACACAGAAGATGCTTTAGCTGAGAATCGAACAGGACAACGTCTTACTGTGAGGTGACAATGCTACCGCAGCACCACCACTGCAACTATATGGTCCCAGTAAAGTATGAAAAGGAAATTGTGCAACTGACATTTTCTTTCATGGAGGGTCAATTGAAAAGAGGTGTGCTGTATATCAGTGAAGATGTAAAAGGATTGAGGTTTCTAAATTCAGTTGTTTATTCTGGTTCTTTAAACTTGTATAGAGTATCAGAGTGGGTAAAGGAAGCAAATGTGAACTAAATAGTGAGAAAGTTTAAATATACATATACAAAATTCTGGGAGTTTTTAAGAGTAAGAAAAAGAAAAAAGAATATATGAATGAAGAAATTAAAAATTATCAAAAAGAATACTACAATGAAAAATAAAAATTGATTATACATATTAAAATAGAAGAATGTGGTATAATAATGTGATGAAACAATATTATTACATAAACCTGTAGGAGAATTTGCCAGAAGACGTGATTAAATCCATTGAAATAAGGAAAAAGTGCTCTACCAAGGTAATAGAGTGTCAGGATTTCCTATGGAAACTGGAAATAAATAAGTTACCAGTAAAGGGAAATATGTCATATAAAAAGAAATTTGAAAGAGTGTGTTTATTTTATTGGGAGGAAGACACATCAGAGCATGTTTTAAAAAGTAAAATAATGGGGAAACTCTAGAAAAAGTTGTATGAAGAAATTATTTTTGAGTATATTAATTACATAAACCATATAGATATGAATATGATTATGTGTGGATATTATAAGAATAATAAAAAAATATGTGAGAAGGGATGATAAGAATTTCTTTTATGTAATATGGGTTATTTGGAAAGAAATACTGAATGAAATTTTGTTTAACGGGAAATAGATTTTGGAATATATATATTGTGGAAAAATCAGATTATGGCTGTGGAAGAAGGAGTGGGGTCAATATGAAAGAATAACAAGGAAAATGTTTAGTTTAAGAAAAATGAAAAATAGTAAGAAATGTGTGCATATGTGCCTATAAATATGTACATTTTGGAAATATGAGTTACCAGCAACTCAAGCAGATGGAACCTCAGTTTAACATATCATCCGAAGGATAACACATTCAGGAGTACAGCATCTCCCTCCCTTTTGCTCCACTGCAGTGTTAGAAATCCATCTTATTATATTGCCATCTTACTTTCTTGCATATTTTTTACACAGAATCTTCTTTGCATTTGCATGTTTATAGATTCACTAGAAAATTGCAAAGAAATCATTGTAAAGAACAGAAATTACATTTAAAAAACACTGTGTCCCAGATTTCATCTCATGACAAAGGAATTTTATGAAAGCTGTAAATCATAGCAGATGATTATATTGCATGTATAAAAAGACTAATTACATTCCAATATTGGTCTGATCTTGATTTCATAAAGTCTCACTGAGTGATCTCTATCATGGATAGCCATTAGTTTACAGAGTAATCTTACACTTGCACATTTCTCTATAGCATATTTGATAGACATGATCTTTAAATGTAAGTAATTGTCAGACATAATACCCAAGTAATTTATGCTCCTAATTTGTTATAATACTGTGTCAGACAAATTTACATCTAGAGCAGCCACAGTGGTGCAGTGGTTAGCATTGTCACCTCACAGCAAGAGGTTCTCTGGTTCGATTCTTGGCTGGTGTGCCTTCTGTGCAGAGTCTGCATGTCCTCTCTGTGGTCATGTGGGTTTCCTCCCACATCCTAAAGACATGCAGTATGTGGTCTGGACACTCTAAATTGGCCGTGTGTGTGTGCCTTCTGTGTAAGGTTGGGTGCCAGGCTGGCAACTCAACACCGTAAAACTCCACTGCCAATCATGAGCAGACAGATGATCCACTGTGGCGACCCCTAACCAGGAAAAGAAGAAGAAGACAATTTTACATCTACATTAATTAATTGTTTTGCAAAGATTGCAGACTTATAGTTAGAAACACCGGTGCTAGATTACCAATTTCCAGCTTCTGTAAGATAACTGTTTAATGCAGTTAAATCATAACAATCATGACAAAGAACTTATAAAAAGGTATATTACAGACCTCAAGAGGAGAACAAGGTTGAAGATGAGGAAAAAACGATAGAGTCAAGGAGAAGAGCAGCATGGTGGTGGGGAGGAACAGGTGAAGTGGACTGAAATTATTAGTTTGTTAGCTTAATGACCAAAAACAGCAAGTGTGGGTCTGTATTCTCACATACAAAGGTAGAAAAATGCTAGTCAAATACCAGAATTTTTACAGAAAGCTGTATAAGATGGAAAAAAACAAGCAGGAGAAGATTTGGAGGACTGGAATGGGTTGGTACTATAGCACAAGGAATTACATAGTTAAAATAAGGACACATATCTTGGGGGTGGGGATTATTACTACTATGTAAGTTAAAGGTGGTAAACCCAGTGTTGCTGGCAGCTCTATCATGGGTATTTATATAAAACAGTACTAGCAGTAGCAAGTAGCCTGGTATAGGTCTTTAATAGTATTATGGGTGGGGGGGTTATCTATAACAGTATCAGACACTGCAAGTATTGTCTTACTCAAGGAAAAGGGGGATCCAGATGATGTGGTCAACTTCCTGCCTAATTCTTTATGCAATAAAAGCATGAAACAAAGTATAGCAGTTTTTACATCAAGATTAAAGAAGGAATTCCCCTAGATAATTGGTTTAACCCAAGCCATTTGTGTGAAAAAGCTTTTCTCACCAGATCATTGGAAATTGTTTTTCAAACCTGGTGAATGGAGGAGAGAGACAATAAAGAAGAAACAGAGTAGAAGTAAATTATATTCCAAAAAGTCTTCAAATGGTGGGGTGGGAATTTGAAACACTAGAACATGTGATAATGGATAGGTCATTTTTTAAAGGGATTTGACCCATGTACGAGCCCTGGGGGTAAGAACTGCAACCAGTGGAAAAATGTCAGGCTCACTGCACCTAGGAAGCATAGCAATGCAAGGGTGCAACCTGTCATGATACCTGCTTTTACTGATCATAGGATGATTGATTCAAAACATATTGGTATTTCTAAGGATCTGGTGATAGATGGGACAAAAGAGCAGTCTAAATTTGTCCATAGTAGATAACTGCATGTTGTTACTGGCAGATATCTAAAATGCTTATAGATATGTTGGGTGTATTTTAAAATGCAGGTAACATATCAGGACTAATATTGCAATGAGGAGAATTTGAGGTTGCCAGACTTGAGAGGAGGTGAAAATCCCTAGGTTTTAAGTTATTCTGTAGGAGCAATTAGAATTAAAATAGGCAGTATTTTGTTCAAAACATAAAAATCATGTTGAATAAATGGAGTGAAAGGGTAGTCAGTCTGGGGGGGAATGATAGATGTGATCAATGGTGATGTATTTTTTATCAAAAGTATGCCAATCATTAGCGGACCGGAGTTCCGCTGTGGCGACCCCTAACCGGGAAAAGCCGAAAGACACAAACATTGAATCAGTACAGGAAAGGAAATGAGGGGATAGAAAACACTGGAATTTGCAAGACAAGCTATGACATTTAATATGTTACAGAAAAAGGAGAATTATCAACTAGTCAGGATGATTAGTTAGAGAAGGAAACATGGGTCTCAAAGACATTAGGTGAATATTCCAGTAATGGGGTAGGAGAAATTGGAGAAATTATTAATTGGGTGCAGAAGTACTAAGGGGGATAAAATAGTAATGAAATTGTAGGAATAAGGTGGAAGATATTGCAGAAATCAGTGGAAGAACGATTTAAGAACTTAGATTCAATAAAACAGCAATATGAGTCGAGTAAGGCAGTCTGGTGGAGAATATAAAGATCTTAAAAGGTTATTGAAGAATGAGGTTTTCAATGGAGCATGGGAGTGGGGATATAATAACAAGGGGAGAGTTAGACAGGAACATGGATAGAAACAAAGAGTGGAAAGATAGGGACGATCTGCGTGATACAGAAGCTGAAATGAAAATGAAGGAGAAAATGATTAGATTACAGAGCAGTTATTCCAAAGAAGTTGTAATTTGTGATGACCATTTGTTTTGGAATGAAGTATGAGGTTTATGATGCAGGTTTCAGTGCAGGGAGCTAATAGGAGATTTCCACAAAGATTGATGCACATTGAGTATTATGTTTCTGTTAGGATAAAAAAGGAAGGATTGGATTACTCCAAGCACATGCAGTAGCTGGAAAGAACACAGAGGTTCCTGACCAGGAAAACCCAGGGTCTCAAACACCTGTCCTATACTGATAGGTTAAAGGCCCTGTCCCTCTACTCAGTCCCAAACAGACTGCTCAGAGGTGACCTGTGTCTGGCATACAAGGTCATCTCAGACCCAGCCTTGATGGACTTGCTACATATCCATAAGTCAAACTCCACTCATGCAACCCGCATGCAAGGCCACAACCTAGTCTGTGACATTAATAGAACTTGGTGGCGGGATAGATTTCTGTCCCAAAGACACCCCCATTTATGGAACAGGCTCTCCATGTCAAGCATACTATCTCTCTAGCCCTCTTTAAGAGGAACCTGGACAGTTGAATGGGAAATAGAAAATACACCCCTGGGATCCCACCTGTGTCCCTGCTGGACAGGGGAACAGGTGCTGACTTTGTGGAAACATGGGCCAAATTCTTGGCTAGGCTTATAAGGGCCTCTGGGCCAATAGTCTAGTGTCATCGTATGAACCTATGAATTATGGAGAATGTGATATGGAAATGATGGATAATTTATTCATCTGCTGTAAATTTTCACACTTAACAGAGATGTATGAAATGTTAATAAAGGTATTGGAAGGGGTAAATTATAAAGATGTTAAGAAAGAATGTTAATTTTTGGGCCTGATGTAGCCAGAGAGAAAACATAGTGGCTGAGAGAAGAAAGAGTAGAATTTGCAATAGCCGGAAGAGATAATAGAAATTAGTGGGAAAGAAGAAGAAAGCCCACCAATGACAGACAGTGTGAGAATTGGATGAGAAGGGTGGTAAGGCTGGCAGATGAGAAATGTGATATGGCATTAGCTGATAGATGTGGTATTGGGGGAGGAGCAACAAAGATGCTGATGTAGTCCAAGTGCTCAAGGGGTGAGTAAGGAGAAGAAATTATTTCAGGAAGGGTAAAGGGAAGAGGGGAGGACAAGAGGGAGTAGGATGAGAGTTTATAGGCGAAATGTACCAAAGCAAGGAAAGTATGAAAGAGAATAGGGGAGCAAATAAAACACTGAAATAAATATAGCATGTATGAAGGGGATATACTAATGTAAAATTAAGGAAGAAATGGAATGGAAGTTGGCTGAAGTGTTCTAGAACAGAACAGAAGAGAACACCAAGGAAGTGGGTTGATGGACAAGACATGTGGACATGGATAAGGAAGAAGACTAATCACTGCGAAGGTAGAGGAGAAGATGAAGGGGATTGATGCCATAATGAGTTTCTAGCTTTTGTATCTTGACCTTGGCCCAGGATAGTTTGGGTAGAGAGAGATCAATTAGGCCCAAGAAAAATAATTTTTGTAATAGAAGTTAATGGAATGGTAACATGATATACAAGATGTTTTTATAGTGCAATAGCTAGGAAAATTTCGGCAGGTCAACATGATTTCAGTTTAGCCATTGGATGCACAGGCAGATAAAGTTTGTATTTTAAAATCAATGTAAAATGTGTATTAGGTAATGCTTATATTCCTCCATCAGGCACTTACATTGCAATAATAATCATATGCTTCTGCAAGTTCCTTTGGGTAGAGCACCTGAGGGCATTCACTCCCATATAACCACTATCAGGTCATAATCATATTTGTCAGGATGGAGGGTTCTGAGAGACCTTTTTACTTCCTTGATCCTGGCTCTGGAAAGACAATTAACACCCTATTCAAATCTAGCCTGGTGAGGGTGGTAACTATATGCCTGAAATCAGAGTCAGCGATTATGCAAACATGACTGTGTGGTGCTGTTATCTGTGACTCTTTTGTGCTGATATCTTCACTTTGGTTATAATTCATGATTTGCCTCAGATTTCTAATTGTACAGTGCTACTTGTGTTCCTTTCGGGCTGAGGTTAGAGGGGGTCTTTGAACCAGTTTTATTATCCAGATGACAAACAGCAAATACATAATCATGGAGATCACATTATATGGGATCAATAAACTAAGATATAAATAAGATTAGTCACAAAAACATAAACTGATAATAGATCGTAATACCCAGCATACAAAGTTAAGTTGCATAAATGAAGATTATGATTGGATATAAAGTACTGAAACTATTTTCAAGAGGAAGAAGGTAAGAGAGAAGGGCAATTGATATTGATGGACATGCTGGAAAACAAAAACACAGGAGGAATAAACAATCTGAAGGCAATAGATATGGCAGAGGTTGCCATCAGGTGCAATAAGATGAGAACCATGAAAAGAAGGAAAAGACCATAAAAACATAAAAACATGGGTAGCAGAAGGATCTCAGAAAGAAAATAATGAAAAAAAAACAGGAGTGTGATGAGCTGTGCTAGAAAAGAGACTACTCTAAGCAGGAAAATCAAGCAAAAGTGAAACAAAACACAAAGAAAAAGCAGGAAAAGGCAACACATGACAGGCAGAGGAAGTTAACACAACTGCACATTTAGTAAACTGCAAAGAAATTTAGAAGATTTGATATTGTTTGGAAAATCCCAAGAAGAAGGAAATCTGTCTAGAGATAGAAAATTGATTAAAAAAAGTTTGTTTTTCAGAAAAAAAAAGAGGCCGAAGGAGTAATAAGCTGCACACAAATGAAAAGAAAAGAAGATAATTAAAAGAAAGCTAACAGAAACATTTATATCTTGGCAGTACATTGACCAGTGCATTTGCATATTAGCTGGGAGAAGAAAATGCAGAAAAATGTGCCTCTTTGTCAAAAAGATGGCCAATAAATGTATTGTAAATAGGGTCTGGTAAGGCTATGCTTGAATTAGGATCAGAAGAGTAAATATTACATCTCTATAAGAAAGGAAATTAACAATTTTTTTTCATTCTGTCATATGGGGCAAAATTAGTGGACACTAACATAGTTGAAATAAGCATCATAACCTGAAGGAAAAACTGTACTCAGCTAAATCAAATACAGAGATAGCATCCCACAAGATGTGCTAAGAAATCATTGGAAACATCATCCAGGTAGTTTGAAGATGAGGTTACTAATAGATAATAGGAATAAACATGTAGAAAATTAAAAGCAATGGAAGGTCATTTCCTATGCATGAAAATGAGGAATGACACGTCACAAAACTACAACAGCAGCACAGGAAATTATGGTGATACTTCTGATGGAGAAACTGGTTGTTTTCTTGTAGGGAAGTAATACTGCAATACCTGCAGTATAGGGTAACAAAGTAGAAGACCTGTCATACCAATATGGTCAAGATCTTAGGCTGGCTGAGGAAATAACACATTTGAAATTTGTATCAATGGAATTTAGAAAGTGACTTCCTCCTGAAGATTCAAAATATTTAGAGGTTTAGGGGGTGTTCAGAGCAGCTAGAAACTAAAGAGGAAAAAAACTGCAATGGACAAATATTAATCAATTTAAGCATTTTGCGAAGTAATAAATATTAGAAGTATTTGATAGTTCTGACGGGACCGAACTATAGAAGACAATGACCCTGTGTACCCTTCAATAAAACTTTTTATGGATTTACTTTTACTGAAAACCACCAGTGGTTGACCACCAAATTTTGATTTTATGTCTGTAGGAAAAATAAATTCCATTATTCCTTAAAAACTTCAATATGTTTTTAAACGCAATTTTGATAAAGACTTGTTCTTAAACCCAGAATAGGAATCACTATTTGTACTTTCCAAAATACTGTTTACTTCATTACCAGCTCTTAATGAGGGTATAAATCTGATGTCTGTTTATCAAAACTTCTTTTAACAGAATTGATCAGATAAATGGGTAACCCCTGTCTCTAAACATACACCATAAGTTTTGCATTTCCTGCTTAAGCAAGTCATCCTCCATGATAAGCCTCCACAACCAGACCATTTGGCCCTTGACAATACCTCTTTCCTAATAAAGAGAGTGACAACTTTTAAAACACAGATATGAATTTGAAAATGTACTTTTTGAATAGATAGTAGCAGTGTAACACTTTAAAATTATATCCTTTCCTAACATTGAGGTAATTAATGGATGTGGTATCAAACTGAAAAGTAAACTTTAAAAATTGGTCATGGTGCTTAAAAATCTTTTAAACTCTAAATGTTGATTTTCCATACCCTTCCTTAAAGCCAAAATATCATCCAAAGATCAGTAATATGTGTAATCAAAGGTTGGAACACTGAACTGAAAAATGAAACACTTTTCCCTTTCTGCCAACACTCCATTTGCATAAATGGGAGCACACGCTGCTCCTATCACGACTACAGACACCTAATAATATTCCCCTTCAAAAAACAAGACATTGTTGGAGAGAACTATATCAAGTTACATGTCAATTGCTAAAATCTCATTGGTACAGACAGCATCCTGATTAACCAAAAATTCATTAAACCAGTAATGCCCCTCTAAATGTGGAATGACTGTAAATAAATTAATCACATCTATTGTCACAAATAAAAGATCCTCATCAAAAGGAGTATTTCTAAGATTGTGCAACAAATGTCACAAGTCAGTAATCTCATAAATAAATGTTTGCACTTAGTATCAATAAGCTTAGCAACAGGTTCTGTGTTTGATCCAGTTGTGGCCACAGTGGGTTTAATAGGGTGATCAGTCTTGTTCTTATGAATCTTTGGAACACCGAAGATGGAAGGAATCAATTGTTTCTCTACCCATAAATAATCAAGGGTAGTTTTGTTGATGGATCCCTGTAAAAACAAATCATTCAAAATAAAATCAATTAATTTCATTCTTAGGAACCCTCTTGTAGGTATTATCATTGGATAAAATGTCCACCATTGTACAAGAGAAGTCCAAACTATCCATAACCACTATTGCCCCTCCCTTATCTGGTTTCATAAATTGCAGACTCTTGCCCTGAGCCCTCATGCTTTAAATCTTCTTAATTCCATTAAAAAAGAAGTTTAGAAAAACAGAAACATGAGATTTATATATACCCTTATTAAAGCCGGTAATGAAGTATATAGTATTTTGGAAAGTTGTTGTTGTTGTGTCTTTTGGCTTTTCCCGGTTAGGGGTTGCCACAGTGGAACTCCGGTCTGCTAATGATTGGTAGTAGATTTTACGTGCCGAGTTGCCAGCCCTGATGCACAACCTTCAATGAAGGTACGCCCATTCACACATGTCTCCACACAGAAGACACTTTAGCTGAGAATCGAACAAGACAACGTCTTACTGTGAGGTGACAATGCTACCGCAGCACCACCACCACAGTCTAGTACCAATAGTAATTCCTTTTGTGGGTTTGAGGACAAGTCTTTATCATTATTTTTGCCTTATAACAATTGTATTTATAAATACAGTGATGTTTTCAAGGAATTATGGAATTTATTTTTCCCATGAACATAAAATCAAAATTTGGTGGTCAACCATTGGCTGTTTTCAGTAAAGGTAAATCCATAAACAGTTTTATTGAAGGGTACACATGGTCATTGTCTTCTATAGGTTGCTCCCATCAGATGAACAGATCCAGCAGATGTAAATACTGCATATATATTCATGAGGACCCTTCTCTAATAGTGGAAGACTAAGACTGTAGTCTGGCATGTCCCTGTTGGTGCAATTGTGAGACGACCTATATGGTATATGCTGCTACTTGTTCAGCTGCCTTTTACATTGGTAAAACTAACTACAGATCACAGGACTGTATAAGGGAATATTTATATGATATTAAGAAGCAACATTTCACCAATGCATTGTACAGGCATTCTGTTATTTGTCAAAATTTTAAAAAGATTTTATTTTTTGTGATCAACAGAGTGGTGATCACCCAAGGGGATTTAGCTCAAGCAATTTTTCGAGTTTAAGGAACTTCAATGGCAACTAAGACTGGAGACTTGTTCTCCTCCAGGTCTTAATGATTCATTGTCTGTCAGCAGTTTTTTAAAGATTAGGGCAAATAGTTTGTAAATCAGGTGGAATAGCCCATTGTTTTTAATTTGCCACACATTAGACTCTCATTTTTCATTCATTTATTATTTATCAAAGTATTTTATGCATTTTTTACAGTTTATTTTTTAATTAAATGTAGTATTTATAAATGTTCTCTCAAAGGTGTGATGTGACATGGACTTTAGTGAATTTGTTATATATCAGATTCATTTACATCATTCATTATTATCACATATATTGTGACTGTCATTTTTACAAATAGTTTAGTTAACTTGTTAAATAGAGTTCAACAACAGAAAAGAACGCTTATAACCTCCTTGTCATGGAACGCCAGTCTCCACCAAATCTGCAACTGTGATAAATGAATTACTTCAACGAAGATAAAAAGTGCAAAATGAATTTAATAATATAAAAACAACTGGTTAAGCACTTTCATTTGCTCCACGGCAAGCTTCATCAGAACAATACATGAAGAAACTGTTATCATTTAAATAACGTCATTGGCGCCAAAAAGCGCTACATTAAATCAATGCATTTAAAGACACAGCTCCTGACCCTAGTAAAATGTAATGCTAAACGTGTCCCTATAAACCTAAATATAGGCATAATACATATCATCACATAAATATTAAAATACCTATATACGCAATTCATTTGACATTTATCATGGTTTCTTCATGTATTGTTCTGATGAAGCTTGCCGTGGAGCAAGTGAAAGTGCTTAAGCAGTTGTTTTTATATTATTAAATTCATTTTGCACTTTTTATCTTTGTTGAAGTAATTCATTTATCACAATTGTAGATTTGGTGGAGACTGGCGTTCCATGACATGGAGGTTATAAGCGTTCTTTTCTGTTGTTGATTTTCGTTGGTTTTGTTGAACGCTTTTTCATTTGAGTTCGGGTTGTTAAATAGAGTTCATCTAGATTGTTAACTAAATTAATTTTTTATATTCTTGTTTTAATTATTATTATGTTGTTTCCATATACAGAGCATACTTTATTTTTTTCATGTGGTCCAATATTGTTAAATAGGTGGCCAATGACTGGTTGAGGCCCCTTTAGATAATGTCTTATGTATGACTGGTTTACTTAGTCATGTTTTTTCAAGGCTTAATATTAAAATAGATTCTCAGTGTTTGACCACATGTAGAGTTTTGGTGAACTCTCAAAAGAGCTTAATACAATCTTTTTGGATTGTGTTTCTGCAGTTATATCTAGTGCTGTGCTGGGTCCATAAGTTGGTAGTTGTTTTGGAACTGTGTTGTGGGTCGTCTCACCAAGTCTCCTTTTGTGTTTGACTGCTGTGAAAGATTTATGTTCATGGCATTTGTACGTTTTGCTGCATGTTAGCTGAGCTTATCCTGTTTAAAAGCAATGAACTGCTAGCTATTTTTTTCCTCCAAAATGGTACTAAGAGCTATATATGGATGCAGACAAACACAGTGAGGCAGTGTAGTGTGGATTTTTACAGTTTACAAAGTTTATTGAACATCAGGCAGATTTGATTCAGTGATAGAAATGTATAGTGATTCAAACTGTGAAGACGAATACAAAAGTTTACTATGAAATTGGAAGACTTTTTAGAATACACCGCAGAGGAAGACAAAAATGTAGTAAATTAGGTCAAGCATACACATAGTGAATAAATGCTGATGATATATTTAGTTTAATAAGTCTCTCCTTTAAATGTCACATAATAGGCAATGATTTTTACAAACCTAATATGACATTCATTTGTCTTAATTTCATACTGAGCCATAAAGCTGTTTCACTTATCTGGCTGTCTGACTTAACCGTATATATTAGTTTAAACATTGCATGTTAATTGATTTTTGCCTGAGCTTCATAATCATCATAATCATTACATAAACATGTAATTATTGATTTTCAGGTATTCTGTTTGGCCGACGCCTGGGAATTTGCTTAAAAATATTAATTTTCAAAGAAAAATAATACATTGTAGAATACAATGACTTGTGTATCGATTATCTTATCTGTCTTCTCTGTGCCTACTTCCACTTGATTTACCTAGCAGCTGTACATGGCTGTCACAGCACATCTGCTGTTTTAGTGAATGCTGTTATGACCCTTGGACTTTGCTGGTTCCTGCAATTACATGCATTTGCACTTAACAGCAATGATAAGACCTTCAGGTGTCTTTGTAGCTTGTATATCTACTTTGAAGTTTTTTTTTCCTTCACAAAGGGTAGCACCCCTAGAATACCAGTTATGCAGAAGTGTTGTACAGTTATTTCCATTGTGAATTTTTTTCAATCAAAAGACTGCTTTCTTAACTTGATTTTCAACTTGTCTATTAGTTGTTACGTTTCTGCATTTACTGATATGCCCCTCAATTGTACATTTACTGTTATTTTTTCTTTGTAACCTTTGCAGATTACACTATGGCCTGAATTTAGAAAAGTTACTGTGAGGTGTACACCTTATGGTAACTTTTTGTATTTAGAGTGAGACCTGCTGCAGTGCCTTTGCACAAAGCTGTGCAGCCCCATGGTGGGCTGTGTCTGCAGCTGCAGCTGTGCTAGATGCTAATGAGGCATTCTGGCGGAGAGGTGTATGCTAATTATCCATGTGGTCTTCTCTGGAACCACCTGCAGTAAGGCATTTACATAGCCAAGCAACTCATAGAGTCACTCAGTTGTGTAAATTAAAGCAATCTCTCCTGTCTGCTCATAGTAATGAAGAATGCCAAAAGGCCATTTTTCATCTATCAATGTGTGTGTGTGTGTGTGTGTGTGTGTGTGTGTGTGTGTGTGTGTGTGTGTGTGTGTGTGTGTGTGTGTGTGTGTGTGTATGTGTGTGTGTAATGAATGTGTGAGTGTGTGTGTGTGTGTGTGTGTGTGTGTGTGTGTGTGTGTGTGTGTGTGTGTGTGTGTGTGTGTGCGTGTGTGTGAGTGCGCGTAAGTGGGTGAGTTGGGGTGGCTGCCATACTTCCATATACCCCTACACTAAAGAGAAAGCCTGCAGCATTGAGTCAGGGCACAGAAGCCAAGAATAATAACTCTGAAAATGTGGATTGGCAGTAGAACACTAGCTACCACGGATTACACTTTCATGTTGTGCTTTAATGGCACTTACATGTAACATGAGTTGGCGGAACACTGTCCACCAGGGATACTCTATATAGTGTGCCTTAAAGGCACATAATTAAAAAAAGAGATGCGGAGACAGTCCAAATGCACATTTCTAGACTTGGAGAAAGCAAAATACAAAGTCCCAAGAAAGGATTTGGGTAGTTCTGCTATGGTTCTAAGTCCCAGAAACATTGGTAGAATTAGTGCAGGCTATGTAGAAGGAGCCAATGACTCAAGAACAGTCTTTAGACTCAGAGGGGTTCCCAGTGAGAGTAGGCATGCATAAGGGTTTGGCTCTGAGCCCACAGCTGTTCATACTGGTGGTGAATGACACTGGCAAACAAGTGGGAGAATACAGATCAACAAAGCTGCTGTATGTAGATGATATGTTATTATAAACAGACTCTGAACGAGAACTTCAGCAAAGGCGTGGGGAATGGAATGCAACACTGAAAGCACATGGTATGAAACTAAGAGTAGATAAGACAGTGGTAATGGCACCAAACAGGAGAAATCAAAAGCAGCTTAAAATTGAGGCAGAAGGGAAAATACTGGAACAGGTTATCAGTGTTTGGTAGGTGTAGTTGAGGAGTAAGGAAGTCTGAATGAGGAAGTCAAGGCTAGATTCAGAGGGAATGCAGCAAACGTTCACAGAGTGTCAGGGGTGGTGTGTGACAGAAGAATACCAAAGAAGATGAAAAGTAAGGTGTACAAAGCAGTGGTACATCCAGTAATACTATATGGTACAGAAACCTGGACAATGAAGCAGATCAGTTGAGGAAGCTCAAGGAGATGAAGATGAAGTGTCTAGGATAGGATTGGATGTACAGCGTGGGGCAGATGAAGAACTGAGGACATCAGAGCAGAAGCACATTTACTTCCAGTAGTAGAGAAAGTCAAAGAAAACAGATGGTGGTTCAGGCACATGTGCAGGAAAGCAGAAGACAATCTGCTGAAGATTTGGTTAAGACAGGAAGAGGACAAGAGGAAACAAGGGCATCCAACAAGAGATGGCTGGATTGTGTGAGAGAAGACCTGAGACAGTCAGGCATGAGTGTTGAAGGCAGGAGAGTGGAAGTGAATTGAGAGAGACGGTGACAGTTGACATGACACCCTGACCCCATGTAGAAAATGGGAAAAAGGGAGATGATGATGATGAGGATGAATTAAAAGGGAAAAGCAACAACATGGAGCAGAGAGACAATGACTCCAGGGATACTATAAATAGTGTGCCTTAAAGGCACTAAAAAGGATTCCAACCCTTTAGCCTCCCACTGAGGATATCAGTCCTCTGCACCACCGGACACTAGGGCTATACTGGCAAAAATAAATAAGATAAAACAAAAGTAAATTTCAAAGAAAGAAAAAGCTTCACACCCTGCATCCTTGTCATAGGAAACATCAGTGTTAATCCACTGCACTGATAAGGTAGAGTAGCAAGGCGTTAGGATTTTGGAATTATTCAGTGCTGCAACAGTCTGTAAGTTACGGGGGAGAGGGACATAGAACATAAGGCATAACCTGTCTACCTTCCAGAGCAAGAAATCTAGACTAGCCCAGACTTGGTGGGACAAAGATAAACAATCAGGGATGAATTTAATTATTCCTCTTACAAATTTAGAAAGCTGCTAGTATAACATCATTTGCACTAGTATGCATTTACTGAATGATATGAAGCGTGAAACTCTAATGTCTGGCTGTAATCATCCATAATTTACCAGGGCAGGATAAAAGAGACATTGAGAACATTCTGAAAACACAGGGAAATGTATGGGGTGTGTGTATGGATGTGTGCTTGTATGTGTGTGTTGGGGGAGGGGCATGTGTGTGTGTCTGTGTGTATGTATATGTGTGCGTGTGCATGTGTGTGTGTGTGTGTGTGTGTGTGTGTGTGTGTGTGTGTGTGTGTGTGTGTGTGCGTGTGTGTGTGTGTGTGTGTGTGAATGGGGGAGTCTGTGCTAACAAGATCATTGGTTGCCAGTACTAACTACCAAAGGAAGTGCTGATTAGCACTTGTGGTAGCTAATGGTGGTTCAGAGACAGCAAATTAACCAACAATGAGGTCTTTCCTCATTATGGCTAATGTGTTTCTGCATCACAGAAACAGGGCCTTTTTACTACTGCCATTAGCATAAGTGCTAGAGTTCTTTCTGAATCCTCAGGCATGTGTTTAAATGTTCATTTTCTGATATCTGAATAAAATATTTACTATACTGCACAAAGTAAATGATATAATTTTGCAAATCTAGTCATGGGCTCATAGTTTTATATATTGTCATTAGGCTAACAACCACTAGGGCACATAAAATTTTAGACATATACACTCAACCTATTTGGATCCCATGTTTCTTAGGCATCTTTGTGGTGCTATGTTAGTAGGGAGGTAGCTAAGGGATTTGTGGGGGAGTGTTAGTTAGGATAATACTTTTGTTATTAACAGCCTCTGTCCATAAGGGACATGGGAGCCAAACTGGGGGGTAAATTTGCGATTTCCCATTCAATTGTCAAGGTTTTATTTTAACATGGTCAGGGATTAACTCTGTTTTACATGAATGGGGAGCCTGTTCCATAGTGTGGAGATCCTTTGGGGCACAATCTGTTTCTCCAGCACATTCTATTTATTGTCATAAGCAAAATTCAGGTCCCTGGATCTAGTGTATCTAGTGCTGTTTTTTTTTCACATGTGCAACAGATCCATCAGGGCTAGGTGTGAGGAAACCCTTAAGCCAGGCAAAGATCTCCTCTCAGCAGCCTGCGGGATCCAGACACAGCCTTTAGGCAGTAATCTTGTCACTGCGGGACTGTCACCCATACTAGATGCATGGAGGATACACTGTAAAATGCTTGAAAGCTGAAATTACAAGTCCACTAAGACAGAGTAAACCTGACATAAAGTGGTGTTCTATTAATGCAAGTGTTTTAACATGATTCATACAGGCAAATCATGAAGCATCCATAACTATAAGCATTTACCACTTCACTTCAGCTATCTTATGACATCTGTTTTTTGCTGTATTCTGTAACAGTAATGATTCAGAATATTCGGGAGAGCAAGAAAACTGGCAAAATCTGAGCTCAGTGCAGACTGTATGTAGTGTATGTTTAAGGATGTATTATGAGAGTTAACATGTTTCACATAAAATATACATTTATTTCAAAGGCATAATTATGTTTGTTTCCTTTTTGAAGTGTGTTTCTAACTTGCAAACATATAATCTGTCTTGCTATTTCTGTAAGAGGTTTTAAAGGAGTGGCAGTATTTAAGAGAAACTTTGGGCTTCCAACCATTTACCTCAGTACTTCACTGTATTCCTTCTAATTTTCTTTGCTTGGTTTATGATGTGTTATTTATTTTGTATTATGCTTTCTTCACAGCCAGCAATTACCTTATTTGCATTTCAATGAAGAGTTTGCAAATTTACTTCCAGAAAATATATCAGCCTTAGAAGTACTGAAAAGAATCTTGATAATGGACCTGAAAGGACCTAAAATATTGAAACACAATTTCAGTTTACATTTTTTTTAAAGTCACAGATTATTTCCTGTCAAATTTGGATACCTTTTCCAATAAACTGCTAATACAACTGAAATTGTTATTCATATTTGAATCAATTGTCAAACTGGTTTAGAGACTTAACTGATATGTTTTCATAGAATGTATAGACTTGTTTTGTTTGGTACAACAGTGTGCTTTTTTTTTTTTTTTTTTTGAAGACAGGAAAGGCTAATCTCCAAAACAAGAGTTGGATGCATTTCTGCAACTTGTTAAAGTGCTTTGGTGTTCATTACCAAAATGTAGATATATTTTAGGTTGCTTCATTTTATAATAGATTTTATCTTTATTTTGTATTTATGTCTTTTTAAAGGCATGCGCCATTTTATTTGCAAAGGCTGCTGTAATCCTGGAAATAAAGCAAGACATCTTTTGTCAGATGCGTAAATTCTGATTGCACTCATTAGATTTTGCTTTGTTCGTTGCTTAGGGTTCTGAAATGTCCTTTTGTAGTCTGAGATGTGCAATTAAAGCAGGTTTGTTTTGAGAGACTACATGTTGCTGGGCAGATTTTCTCATATGCGTTTCCATCACCCACAGCTGACTGTTGTTTTCTTCACAGTTGGTAGGGCACGGGTACAGATGAAGGTTAAGTAACAAGTCCTGCCTTCTAGTGCCCCAATCTCCTTCTCCTCTTTTACCCTAAGTAAGGGTAACTACAATCTACAGGACATAACACTCATCTGTAGTTATGTCAAGAGCAGATAATATGGGCTTTTGCAGAGCCAACAATGACAGCAAAAGACCACAGACTGACTTACATTATCTGCAGAAGTGGCCATGAACCAAAGGTGTTACAAAGAAGATGTGGTGAACAGTAACTTAGTTGGGAAACTATTTTTACTTATGAGATCTCTTTCTCCTCTGCACTTTATTGACAAAGAATGCATGCATAAGAAATTTGCTTTCTCCTGTACTTTCACAATAAAGATGTTTCACCCTTCACTAAATTCCATAACTTATGGGTTCACTGCTATAGGCTAGCTGCCCTTGTGGGCCACTTTAAGCCTAACAATTTCCCTTGTTGTGTTCAAATTAACCTATCCCATTTGGTTAGAGATTTGTCTTACCCACCCCATGGTCAATAATTTTATATTACCCCTACTGAAAATAACGAGTATCATACCATAGGTGGTTTGAGGGAACCCATTTAGGAGCTGCATATGTCCATTAGTAGTATGGGGGGGGGGGGGCAGTCCTGTGGCAAATTTTCTGTTTTCCATTCATAGATCCATGTTGCTGTTGAATATGGACATGGATGAACTTTGTTGTTTTAAATGGAGAGTCCTTTCCCGAGCAGTGGTATCTTCTGTGAGATATACCTGTCCCTCCAAACAGTTCTGTTGATGTTGCAGAAGAGTTTTAGATCTCTAGACTGAGTATTCCCTAATGCCTCTTGACTTGCTGATGTACACTAAATCCATCAGTACTGGGTCAGAAAACAGAGGTAATCCAGAAAGTTTGAATCAGGTCTGGCATCACACCTGTGACCCAGACAGTGACAGGACTAACAAGAAACAGAGTACAACAGATTAGTCCAGATAAAAAAATCACTTTAGCTAGCAGATCTAGAGACTCTCTCTCTGATATTCTCCCTTTGAGAGGAATAAAGATGCCTTTAGAACATTAGAACATGAAGCCTCATCCATCTACCTATTTCACTGAATAAACTACTTGAAACTCCTGGCTCTACTAGTTAAAGTGATTTTATCTGGACTCAGTACTGGGTTGGATGATGCTTTGTATACCAAAACCCAAGTCACCTCTTAGCAGTCTATAGGATGCCAAGTAGAGTGACAGGGCTTTGAGTCGCTCCATGTAGGACATGTTTAGGCCTTGTATCCTTTTAGTAAGGTGTCTCTGTGGTCTTCTAGTTGTTTCATGTGTCTGGCAGATACATGCCAAAGGGAGCATTATATTCAATGACTGGCCTAATGAGGGCTGAGTAAATGAGGACAATTACACCCCTAGATCTAGAAACAACCCCTTTGTTTATAAGCTGTGTAATATAGAAGGACTTTCCTTCAATAATATAATACAGGTATGACAAAGCAGCGTAAAGTGTGGCTGGGGTAGAGATGCAATCTACATTATACACAGCCCTGATGCTGCTACATGTTCTGCCACAACACTTTATTGTTGTTGTGTAAGCTACAGCACACCATCCTATATTTAGCTGGGTGTACAAGAAAACAAATGCCTTATCTGTTCTGCCCATTTGGACATTTAACATTCTATCTCCCTTCCATTTTACTTTCCCTTCTTTTCCCTTCCCTACACTCTTTTTTCCACCAGTCCCATGATGTTTTGAACATCTCTGTGGGCTTCTCATGCACCACTCATTTTGGTACACCTTTCCATGGATCCACAATCCTATCTGTGAAGAAATATCTTTAAGCTGCTGCTTGTGTCCCCTGCTCACCCACTCCTGTTCACAATGACCTCTTCTTCACTCCTTGAGATGATCTTTTGTGCAGCATATAATGCTGTTGTCATAATGCATACCTCTGGTCACCCAGTAATATCAAACAGTAGTGCCATTAACATCAGCATACACAAGAACTTTAGCCAGATGGGTAACTCTTCTCCTCTAATCTCTGGATACCCTTTCTCTCTATCCCAAATACCTTTCTGGTGACTTTCCCCCAGAGTCCTGGTAGCACTAGAATACCACTGTCCTTGTATGGCCTTCAGAACTGCATTCAGTATGCAGGAAATGTCATGACTGGAACTGGGATAATGTGACCATTAACTCATGACTTCTATAGATTTTACAAGAGCTATGAGCTAGTTTAAACATTTGTCATACTTTTTAACTATTGATGTTGAATTCTTGTACACCAGTAACCCTACAAGAAAACAGGATAAAGGTGTTAGATGGCTTCTGCCACATGATATGAACATAATAGTAGTATCAATCAAAAGTGTTTATGTATTTTGCCATAAAAGCTTGCTTTGCAAAACATATTTATATACATCAAGCATGTTTATCATAAGATAGATAGAAGAGCACCATGGGTTTTAAGGGCCACCAATTATACTAAGGCTTTCTTAAACAACTGGGACATGGAAAATTTAAATCAGCAGAATATCAGTATGAACGTTTTACATATTTTATGTTATTCATGACAGTTTTCTTCTTCTTCTTTGGGCACACTAGGAAGGAAATAGATGAATATAAGTTATTAGTTAGTGTAGTTCATTTTAGAAATGTATTATTAATATTAGCCAAAAAGAGATTCATTTCTTAGATATTACTATTTAAAAGTAAAGGTGAAGTCTAAGCACTAAGAGTTTTCATAAAGCTGTTTAAAAGAGGATCTGCTTACACTCCAATGTGTATTTTCGACTATCAAGGAAAACATTGTAAAATTACAACTACTAAAATTGTCTGTAGTGATTATGGATTAACTAAATGTACAGGAATATATTGAAGGTATCTCTAGAGAAGGGCTGTTCTTAACTATTTATTAATAAGATATTAAAAGATGAAGATGAGAAATAGCATTTATATATAGCCTTTAGTGTTCTAGGACCAGTCATTTACAGATTATCCTGGCTTCTATCCCACACTGAAATATTTAGACTTGCCTTTAAACTTACTTTCAGTAGTGATATGTGTACTTACTATAAGGAATACAGTAGCCAATAGATGGTGGATTTATGGAGAATAATTAACTGGAAGCCCCAAAATGTATTTATTAGATAGGTACTAATCTTAAGGCTGAGTTAGAAAAAAGGGAGTAATATTAAAATATTTTAATTAATAAAAGTATGAATACTTGTAAGGTGTAGAGCTCAGTTAAATATACAAATAACTATTGTGTCGTTTTACCCCAACACATGCAGAGAATGCATATTTCAGGGTCATTCAGCCTTTGTTGTCATTTTTAATATAGGTAGTTATCATCTCTACTTGTAAGTCATTTTGTATTGGGAAGACTATTAGGAAATTTCAAGATAAGATATAGGAATCCAGCTCTGCTATTCGAAAAGGGATCTTGGATTCTGCACTGTATAAGCATCTTAGAGTGGATCATGAATTTACTGGATTTTTATTTCAAGTTTTATATGACCTGTCACCTGCCAAGAGAGATAATGCTTACAGCAGTTATACAGAAAATATAGAATACAACTGACAGATCTTGCTAATGAAAAACAACCACAAGGTCTTAATGAAAGCATTAGCCCAAAGTCACTTTAGAAAGGGAGAGTTTCCAGACATTGATTATTGTTTCATAATGTCATCCCCTGAAGTGGTGGCCATGTTGCTGCAACAGTTAGTGTTGCCACCTCACAGCAAGAGGTTCTCTGGTTAATTCTTGGCTGGGGTGCTTTCCGTGTGGAGTCTGCATGTCCTCCCTGTGGTTGCGTGGGTTTCCTCCGGGTGCTCCGGTTTCCTCCCATATCCCAAAGACATGCTGTATGTGGACTGGACACTCTAAATTGGCCCTAGGCATGAGTGTTTGCATATGTGTGCCTTCTGTGGAAGGTTGGGTGCTGGGCTGCAAACTCGACACCGTAAAACTCCACTGCCAATCATGAGCAGACAGGTGATCCGCTGTAGCGACCCCCAACCGGGAAAAGCCGAAAGAAGACGAATGTCCTCCCTTGAACTATATAACAGAGTTGTTTAATTTAGATGTATTTTGAGCTGATGAAGTTTTGCTGAGTGTAAAAGAGGTTATCACCACATAGATATTTTATTTTTGCTTTAAAAAAAGGAGTTTTAAAGTACTTAGTTATTTACTTGAATAATAAATATAGTGAAAGCAATGTGTACAGAACAGAGAAGAGTAGAAAAGACAGTCAGAATGGAAAACAGAGGAGAAGAATAAGAAAACTCGGACATCAACTTAATATAGAATTACGGAGATAAATCCGATGTGTTTGGAAGCAGTCCCTCAGGTGCTTTCCTAAAATAAATCTGAGACTGAGCTGTACAATTGCAACTGACAGGTAATTTCAAAATTTAGAATCAATGACTATGATCATGCATTCACTATAAATAGTGGGGGAGGAGGGATTTTCTTCAGAAACATTTACTTTCCTTAATTTTACTCAGATATTACATTTGCATAATAATTTACCAGAAACTGTAGATTTTTTCAGACACTAAAGAAAATTGAAGAAAATGCAAAAAAAAAAATGCGGGTATGATTTCCAGTAACCCTAGACATGACTAAAGGAGACATTGTCCATCAGTCAGTGTATAGCTGAATCTGTATTTCTTCTGCATCTGGAAATTCCCTATAAATTCTTATGAACAAAATATAAAGCTTCTTAGCCTTTATCCATACACAAAGTCACTGTTAACTCTTGAAAAGGCAAAGTAGCTGGCAGTAAATGAAAGGCTCCACATTTTTAATCTCTTTGCATTGTTTTTCATCAATCACTGTCTTCCAATGGCAAAGACTGACAGCTGCACTTCCTGTAGGGCTCTTATTAACTCAGATCCAAGCAGCATGCAGGCACCTACCACACGTACTGGTTGGTGCCGTATATTAGGGACTTTTCTAACTTTTATCCAGGTTATGGTAGATTGCATTCCCCCTTCAATATCCATTCAGTAAATAATCTGATTTTCTCCAGCACAGTCTTTTCTGGCCATTATAGAGAAAGAGCTGACTGTGAGGTTCTTACCGTACTGTACTCCTAAATCACTAATTCTTACCCTATGAAGGTCTGATGCTTTAAACAGTAGCCTTAACTACCTTCTAACACCTACAACTGGACCTGATCTGGGTATAATTAGGACAGGTGTCTAGCCTTTCTACTGCAAACCAACTGCATAAAATCTACTATTGTTTTTGCACATCACAGCATTGCCTTCAGTAGACATTGTGCTACATTGTCTGTTGTATGGAGATATATTACTGTTTCATGATTACAGGCTGTATTTACAATACTCAGTGTATATGATAGTGTATTAGACAGTGAAGCAATTTAATTCTGTGAGACATCTGCCTTATTAATGTACATCTACTGTGGTAAAAGGCTATATTTCACTTTCATCATCTGGGAACATGATCAGTATGACAAGTCAGGCAGTGTAACTATTTACTTCTGGTAGGCTGACAGCACAAGTAGCTACACACTTCTGTGATGACAATAGTGTATATATGTAGAACTCTGTGTGTTTCTTCTACGTTATAACAGCATTCATTGATGTTGCATTTTGCCTTCTCCTGAAGCCAAGTCGTATCAGCCCGCATACCTGATGTGAATTAAAAAAAATAGCATATACTAAATCTGTTTGTGCTGTGGCTGTATACAATATTTTACCAGCACTACTATGTCATAATCAAACTAGAATCCTTTGTTGTTTTATTTCAATAGTAAAAAGACCAAATAATAGTGTCTAAAGAAATTAACACTGAATGATATCACTAAAGATAATTGTCTTTGTTTTATAATATCTGTGATAATTTTATACACTATTTTTCTCAATAAAGTATAGTTATATAACAATATGACTGTTCTGGTGTTTGTATTTGGTTTCCTCAGGTGATTGCATATCTAGAATTCCACTGTATGCAGTATAATATCAACAGCTGGAAGGCCCAAACAGAGTGTATCCAGTATTAAACTTAGGTCCAGTAGTGTAAAACGCTAATAAATTCATAAAACAGAAACTCAGTTAATTAATCAATAATAATAATCAGTATTAATTAAGGCAGTAAATACTCTTTCTACAACAAGAATTATAGGCATCTGTTTCACTTGGTTGATGATCGACATTGTCAAAACCCACATGGTTGAGACCACAAGATCGACAATGCAGTTCACTGAACATTTTGACTGAGATTGTGGTACAGTAGGGATTGGGGAATGTGCCCTTATCCCTACTGCAGTGCAATCTTGCAGTTGATGTATATAATTAGCAGGGGGTATGGGGGTGCAGCCCCCAACGTGGGGAATGCAGAAAGATTGTGCCCTGCAAAAACATTGTTTTTGTGTTATTTGTGGGTGCTGTTTTGATTGTTTCCATTGATCAACAAACTGCATTGTCGATCATGTTGTCTCGACCATGTGGATTTCGACAATGTCATTCATCGATCAACTGAAATAGATCTGAATCATAGCAGGTCTTCTCTTCTGAAATCTGATAGATTCAGTTAAATCGACCAGTGTGAACAGAACAACTGAAGTCAGCTTTAAAGTTATAAGAGACGCCACATTTCACAGCATTTATTAAACTAACTTGAATGGTTTAGCAATAATGAGATTTATTTTGTTTAGAAATAGGTCAGGGATGTTGTACAGACATTCAAAGCTTCACTTCAGACTTTACATGAATTCCGTGTGATGATTCACATTGTTATTAATTGCATTTTCTTATCTTTTTTACTACTAAGATGAATTTCCTCTACACCTTTTTAAACTGTGAGCTCAAGTGAAACACAAGAGGATGGTAAAGAGCAGCACACCTCCATCACATTCCAACATTTGCCCCTCTCTTGTTAGGGGAAATATGAGTCTAGCCATAGCTCACTAGAGGGCATACTTGGGATTGGGCAAGCAACTCCAGAGTGAAAGTCAGTGACTTAAAATAGTCAGTGACATGTTCATCTTGAGAGCTTGTCTCTAAAAAGATCAAATGGAGTGCTACTCTAAACAAGGTAGGTAATTACTGTAGCGATATCCAGAATGAAAGTTTGAGCAAGTGGTCAGACCAAGAGACAAGTTACACCACCAAATCTGACATCATCACATCCAGCTGGAATATCAAATTTAGATCATGGCTAAAACAACAGGATGGAGAAATAGTCACCAGAGCAACTGAATTCCCTTCCCAATACTAAGAACCAAAAGGCTGTGGTGAGTAAGAGCCAATAAAGAAATCAGTGGACTCTTGCAGAAAAGTCATCAGAGCCATGTGAAAAGTAAAAAGAAGAAACATGTTTCAGCACACCTGATATCCTAGAAAGAAAAAGTATTCTTATTTTTTATTCCATTTTATCCCTACTATATGCCTGCTACCAGCCTTCTGGGGAATGACTGTCCCATTCATTTCCCCCTATTGCAAAAGCTGATCATAGGAGGCTTTCATCCTGGCAGCTATGGGGGGTCTCTACTTCTCAGCTTTAGTGCACTCTTTGGTGGCTAATGTGTGGACTCACAGTGCAAAGGCCTTGCTATGCCTTGTCCATCCGGTGTGTACATGCATGCTTCTAAAGACACTTCCAACAGAAAGCCACTGCATCATTTCAACGTGGCGTAGCAAAAGCATACATTCTAGCCAAATGCAAATTGTACTCTTGCTTCACTGCAAGAGGCAGTCTTGCGATAGACAAGACCACCTCCCATTCTTCCAGGACAGGTTTTCTGGCATGGGCCACTCTTTGTCACCTTCCTAGGTCATCTCCTCCAGCAGCAAAGCCATTATTCAAACCTATGTCATCTTGGGCACAGGCAGGGCTTTCTTTATACTGCTATGCTATGGAGCTGACCAAGGTGGTATTGCCACTGCTAGCCTTGGCAGTTGAAGATATGGTATGAAGTAGAAAGCAGCATCCCCCCATTGCACTGCCATCCCATTGTAGCCCACCTAGAGCAATGCATAATGGAGACAGTTGAAATTGCAGTTGCCACCAAGTGACAGACAATGTTTTCATACAATCTAGTCTTCATTATGAATACAAGGTCAGCATCAACCAGCATGCCAGAGATAATCTCAGGTTTGTTGAAACTGGACTGTACATTTTGTATGCAAAGCCCTATATGGGACCATGGGGGAAAAGATTCAGACCTGCCTATTGTGTCTGACAGGGACCTTTATTACAGCACTGAAGAAAGATGTAGTTAAATGTTGTGTTTCACATTTGGGTAATAATGACAGAACCTTGTTAACAGCCATGGATTCACACAGGTGTAATCACTAAAACTTGCTTATAGCATCTATTACTGTGTGCATGCAAAATATGTGATCATCTACAATTTAGAAAAACAGACACAAATAGATAAATAGGAGTAAAGGGCAGAAAAGTAGGATACCTATATTATAACAATGAAAAGAAACAGCAGTAAAGACAACATTATAAAATCTAAAAATTAGATATAACCTGCACAAATTAAGCAAATAACTAAATGTTAAACAGTGTACATCAGCTAAACAAAAAGCTAAGATACAACAGAGGCCAAACATGAATTTTGACTTCATTGGAAAACATAGTGAAGTTTTAATTGAGTTGTTAAGCTTAATTAAAACAAATTAACTACAGACAAGTGAATTTATGATAAGTAGGCAGGAGACAAGTTTACTCATAAAAAGCAATATGATCAGCAGTAGCCATTTTTTTTTTCAAAATTGGCCTCAAATCCCGGCCTTGAATACTACCGCAACAGATCCTCTAGAAAAAAAGCACAATTTAGAGCACATACAGGGAAATCATTTGCCTTCCCTTTTTATCATTATTTATTATTTTTATGCGAACCATATAATATTCTATTCATAGTACCCTTTTAAACATTTCAGGTTCACAGACTACCAGCTTCTTGAATTAATGCCATCTAAAGGTCATTTATTCCTGATCAGTGACTACAGCATATTCAGTTACAATTTTCAGCTTTTCTTTAACAAAATCAGCTTTCTGCAGATTCCTGTTATATATTATAAATAATTAATTTTACTGATCAATTGTAGGAATTATTTTACCATCACCACACAAGTCGCCCCCTAATAAAATACTTGTATTTTGTAATCTTTTCATCCACCTTCCACCAAATGCAAAAAAGTGCACCATAGTAGCATTCGGCAAAAAAAGCCACTTCCATCTCCTATGTTAAATGCTACTCCTCTTCAAACAGCTACAGTCATAAAACAAACTTGAGTATTTATGTGGACAACTCCCTTTCATCCAATCATCATGTTTCCACCATAGTCAGGAAATCCTTCTGTCTGGCACAGTTAGTTTCCAGAAGAATATCTTCAAGAGACAAAGAAGTCACCAAACCACAGTTTTTTTTCTCTTCTCTTCTCTTCTCAGACAAATTATTGAATTCAGTACAATATTTGTTATGTACATATCCTAGAATTCTACTCAACTGGACAGGACCTAGCTGCTCAGAGGTGACCTGCATCTCATTTTTCAAGCCATGAAAGACACTGCCTTATTTGACCTCTTATTTATGCATAAAACCAGTAACTCTATAAACACCCATGCTAGAGTCCTAAATTTGCACCAATAAATAAACTAGAGTCACTGGAGGGACAGCTCCTAACCATACCTCTCAAGTGTACCTCATTACGAGGAACGTACCTCATTTGGGGTCTTAAAAAGTTCATGTTCCTCGAAGTTCCTCAAAGTTCCACATTGAAAGAGTCTGTCACACATTCAGTGTTAGGAATTTTTTTATGTGAAATCCATGGTAAATAGAAATTAATCATATTAATTCATTAAATGATCTTCTTTATAAGTAAAACCAGCATATTTTAAACATCCTATGACTTTCCTAGTGGAAGTTGTTAGCAAACCCTTAGTATGTGTTCCACATTTTGCCCATTTGTTCCACATTATGAAGGCAAGTGTTCCTCATTTTGGAGATGGAAGGTTGAGAGCTATGCTCCTAACTTATTGTATTCCCAGTATTTCCAGCCTATGCAATAAGTTACCACTACAGGTCAGACAAACTACTACTTTCCCTACCTTTAAGGCTAGTCTTGATGATTGGATGGGTAGACATAAATTTACACCAGGGTCAACATGTTATCATATATGTTTCTGCTTCATTTGGGAGGGGGGCACTATTAAGTACTCTTAAAGGGTGGCAAGAACTTTTAAGTATGTTTTCTTAAAGTTGTGTGTGTGTGTGTGTGTGTGTGTGTGTGTGTGTGTGTGTGTGTGTGTGTGTGTGTGTGTGTGTGTATATATATATATATATATATATATATATATATATATAAATATATATATATATATATATATATATATATATATATATATATATATATATATATATATATATAGCTAGGCCTCTTATGAGCCTCTTGTGATTGCTTGCCTAGTATTTTTCCTATGTTACAATGTTCCTCCTATGGATATGACTTCCATGCATCCTCATTCCATCTATTTGTATAAACATACAGTGCTCTTACTGACATTATCCTAAATCTCTCTAATTAACAAACACTTGCAAACGTTAACCAAAAATAAAAATGAAGAGCTCTGATAAATTTTGTGTAGGTCACTTGTCACTCAGTTTGGATGAGTTGCCCTTCCTCCTTTTCCCGCATTACCAGTACTGCTTCTATTTAGTATAATCCATTAATGTAAGCCGGTCCACAAGACTGTCACCACAATTCTCAGCTATCTTCTTGTTCCCCGCACATAAGACACTGTTAAATATAATTTTGTATTATATTTTTTATGGCCACAAACCATTTCCTAATCAATCCTTCTCAGTGATCAAGCTATTCATCTTCACACTTCTTGCCATTTTCTTAAAAAAAAAATACAGTGTCCATATCTGTCCGTGGTACTCTGAGTAAAACATATATAGCATTCCTCCTCTTTCCTGCTTCCTCCATTACACAAAACCTAGTACTTTCTCCTACAGTCATAATGCCTTCAGGATTCCTTTTTTTCACATCAGCATCTTTTACAAATTACATTGCTGTCTTAAGTACAAAACACTCTCCTGTCCTTTCTTTACTTCTGCATATTTTCTTATCATTTCAATAAACATCTTTCTTAAAATGGCTCTCACAGCACTGACATCCTTGCTGGTTACATCCTCTTATTAGCCTGCGGCTAGACATTCTTCTGCCCATGTGATTTTTATGCAGAAATCTGTCGTGGTAAAACCCAGAGAATGATATATTTTAGTCTATGTATTTTAAGTCTGACACCCAGAACACAGGTGTCCAAAATCTACATATTATGGACATTTAATGTTAGAATAATCTATGCTTTGGCTTCCCACATCTATAATATATTCAGACCATTCTAAAGAAAACACAGTGCAGTTGCTCCTGCCAATAAAGAACTGATTTATAAATCCTTCACCTTTCCATCCATAACCCATACTTTATACTTTATACTCCACCCTACACTCTGCATAACAGTTTCATCCAGAGCAGCTTGGGTACTCCTGACATAGTGCTCGCTGCTTTAGTCCACAAGTTAAATTATTTAAATTGAAGCTTTCGTTCCTGACCAGCAGTGCTATTACTTTTCCCAAAGTCTACAAGTAGGGAGAGAAAAGACATTCAGAGTTAATAAAGATCTGAACCTAACATATTTTAAACTAAAAAGTCTACAGATGTCTAAAGCTAGCAAAGAAAGTTTATTTTGTATTCACACGAATGAGAATAAAATAATGAAATATCCAGCAGTCTATATTTTAGTAAAAATCTGCATAAAGGGAAAGTTCCCAGTTCTGATTACTTTTCATAGTCTGATCAAATGTTTTGACTAATAACTGGAATATTCTCTGTCCTAAACCCCACTTCCACTCATGTTACCTGTAGTTTAAACTTTTTTCATCATGTTGAATGCTTTATTTCTTACCAAAATGGTGGTATCATTGCGTATAGACTCTGTTAATGATTCTTCTTCAATGTCCACAACTGAGTTGCATTTGCTCTGCTCTCAAACATTGTGTACCATCTTCTACTGCCTCTGATGACTTCTACTCTTGTAATTAACGTGCTTCCTGAACTATCCATATTATCAGCTTTCTTGTCTCTTCCAGGGAGCCTTACAAATGTGGTCCTCTGAAGTTTCCTGTTTGCCCACCATTCTGGACCCAGCTTGAAAAGACACTTATTAGAATTTCTCTCCACTGTCTAATTCTTCCTGACTGCAATGTAAAGTAATTTGGCTCAGAATCCAGCAAACTCAAATAAACACAAAATCTGCAATACTGTCTTCTTATCAAAGTAACTATTGACGTTCAAAAACCTTTTTATTGCTGTGAGTCCATACCCATTTGGCACGACAGTAAATAAATTCTTAACGTCCAAAGTAACCAACAAAACTGGATCTCTAAAAACATTACTACTACTAAAATCATTCAATAATGTCAAAAAATGTGCACTATCTCTTACAAATTCTAGATACATTGGGAATTGCAATTTTTAACTTTGATTTTATCCACATAGAACAATATTCAGTGACCCATCCTCTGCCCATAGCAATAGGCCACGTAGGTCAGACAGCAGAGAACAGAAACAGAGAAAAACATCAGTCTGACTGCAGGAACAGATCATCTGTTTTTTAACCTTTCTAGTGTTGTATTATCAGATTTACAACTACCTATTTTGAGTACGGTGTTGAACTTTGTGCCAGCAACCAAATACATATATATTGATTTAGTTATAGAACCAAAACAGTTTGGCAGATACTTACAATTAAAAAAGTTTTTTGGCGCACATGAAGGAGAGAATTTTAATACTGGGAATGAGTGAGAGAAAATCCAGTTTGTATGTGCCACCAATGGACTGCACAATTTAGACTTTTATTAAGACTTCTGAAGACCAGCTACGTAGCAAGGAATTGTATAGTAAGAACAAATGTTTTTTATAATTTTGCATATGAAGAAACATTGGCCTTAGTAGCTTTGCAGGGCAATTAGGATTTGGTTATACAACCAGCAGACAAGGGAGGGGCAATAGTATTGATGGACATTAGTTTTTATAATAGTGGAATCGAATCTATGCTTAAGTCGGATGTGACTTATGTTTCAATAAGCAATGCTGAAATATCTTGGGTAATTGTACATGTTAGGGATGTTTTAAATGAATTGAAAGCTTCAGGTATACTCTCTGAAGACATTTTCAAATTTCTTGTTGTTGATTGTCCAGTGACACCGATTTTCAAAGCTCTACCTAAAATACATAAATGTTTAAGTGACCCACCTCTTAGGCCTATTGTTTTGGGCAGAGGATGGGTCACTGAATATTGTTCTATGTGGATAGAATCAAAGTTAAACACTGTAATTCCCAATGTATCTAGAATTTTAAGAGATAGTGTGCATTGTTTGACATTATTGTATGATTTTAGTAGTAGTAATGTTTTCAGAGATCCAGTTTTGTTGGTTACTTTGGACGTTAAGAATTTATTTACTGTCATACCAAATGAGTATGGACTCACAGCAATAAAAAGGTTTTTGAATATCAGTAGTTACTTTGATAGGAAGACAGTATTGCAGATTTTGTGTTTATTGGAAATTGTGCTTGAGAACAATATCTTTCTTTTTGGTAAACAACATTTTTGGCAGAAATGGGGGGTTGCCATGGCCACCCCCTGTGCCAGTTTGTATGCTAATTTGGTTCTCGCACAATGGGAGGAAGATTTTCTTTTCAGTACTGAACACGAATGGAAACAGCAACTTATTTTGTACACACGTTTTGTAGATGATGTGTTTTTGTTATGGGCTGGCACCACTGATGCATTGATGGAGTTTATTGATTATTTAGAGCATGCCACCTGTTTTTTGAGGTTTTCTGTGCAGCATTCCTTTAGAGAGATTGATTTATTGGATGTTAAGATAAAGTGTAATACCGATGGGACATACAATGCTAAAGTGTTTAGAAAAGATTGTTGGAAAACTGTTATATTGGCTAAGCACCCTGGCTTTGTCTTTCAAAATATTGTGAAGGGACAGGTCCTATGGCTATCCAGATTATGCACAGATGATCAGGTTTTTTCTAGTGAGATGGGTGACCTTACCACTAGACTGGTCTCCAGAGGTTATAACCATATGCAGGTGGACAATGTAATACAAACAGTGAGGTGCTCTAGAGAGACAACAGCAGCCCCTTGGTACTCTTCTACAGGGGTAGTGAACAGGTTAGACTCCATTAGTCAGAATACTGCTAGGGTATCTAGGTATAAGAGCAGCAATAGAAAAGGTAATAAAAGTAAGACTGATCTATATGTTACCTATAATAGTGATGTTAGATGGGTACAGGATATTATTCGAGGAAATTGGAAAATTTTACAATCAGATGATTCCCTGAAGGATATGGTGGGTGATTATCCTAACTTTGTTTTTAGAAGGAATAAAAATTTAAAGCAGATTCTTTGTGATAGGTCTAATATGATTCCAAGCTCTGTAGCTACTTACCTCTGCCAGAATTGTAAAGCCTGTAGATATATTAGCAGAGATATTAATTTTATATACCCTGTGACTCAGAAGGTTTATAGTCCTAAGGTATTTGTCACGTGTGTTTCGAAGAATATAGTGTATATAGCCAAGTGTGTATGCTGTTCATCATTCTATGTAGGCAAGACAAATTGTAAATTTAAAGATAGAATTTTGAGACATCTTTCTGCGATTCGCCTACAAGACAAAAGCAATGCACTTTTTTTGCATATACAGATAAGTACAATGGACATTATTTTTATTTCCAGGCTTTGCAACTAGTAAAAAGTTGTCCCAGGGGAGGTGATGTGATAAGTTACACCGAGTAATGTGAAACTAGGTAGATAATAGAATTAGGAGCAGGCAGGCATCCAGGACTTAACGGTGTGGTGCCTTTAAAGTCTATTCTTAGTAGGCGTAGACCAATTATTTAAATGGTTATTTGTTTTATTGCATTTTTATGTTGCTTGGCTACCTTGATATTTAAATGTTTGCACTATTTTCATTTTGTTACACGTCTGAAGAAGGGTACATCCTGAAAGCGCTAATGTTTGTTTTTACAATAAAGAGTTTATGCTTTTTAGCCTGGTGGTCTGTGGAACCTTTATTCATTTTTTGCTGTGTTTTTGGAGCTACAAACCTTGGGTTTTCCTTCACCTTGGCGCTTCCTGTTTGCAGGGTGATGGATAGAGGAATACACAGAGTAACAAAAAGTAAGATTGGAGATTAGCAGTTTGTATTCAGATCAGGATAAAATGCAAGTGACCCAATGTTTGCAGTGAGACAAACAGTGCAGAAGAAATTGGAGATGAGGAAAGAGACCAACTTGGTATTACTGGGCAAGGAAAAAGCATATGAAAAGGTCCCAAGAAACCAGACACGGGCAGTTTGTAATGGTTCAAAGTCCTGGAAATATTGGTAGAAGTAGTATAGATTATGTTCAAGGATCTTGGGACAGACGTGTAAACAGTGTTTGGACTCATAGAGGAGTTCTCAGTGGAAGTAAGGGTTTAACAAGACTCATCTCTCTCTAAGACCCTCCTGCTCATACTGGTGATGGACTACATTAGCAAAGAGGTTGGAGGGGACACAGCAATAAAGCTGCTGTACACAGATGATGTGGCATTACAGGCAGACCCTGAACAGAAACTTCAGCAAATGACAGGGGATTGGATTACAAAACTAAAGGCACATGGAATGAAAAAGAGTACAGACAAGACAGTGGTCATGACAGCTAAAACATGAGACAGAAGATATACAGCTTCAAGTATCTGGGGGTGTGGCTGAGGAGAAGGGAAACCTGAAGGATGACATCAAAGCTGGAACCAGAGTTTCTGCATCCAAGGGACACAAGTGTCAGGAAAAAGTATAACAGAAACATACAAGAAACTGAAAAAGTAGAGTGTAGGCAAACAGTGGTGTGATCAATGCTTCTGCATGGCACAAAAATGTGGGGAGTGAAGGCAGAATGGCTGAAGAAGCTTGAGCTGATGTTGGTGAAGTGTCTGAGATGGGTAATAAGGTGCCAGAGTAACCCCACTTACAATAGTTTAGTCAATTTCAAGACAGGAGAAGAGAATTTGCCAAAACAATTTGGGCAAAACAGGAAGAAGAAAGAGGAGAACAGGATATCCTTCCAAGAGACAGATGGATGGACGGATTACATGAGAGAAGGCCAGTGACAGTCAGATGCGAATGTCAAAGAAGGTAGGAGAGTGGAATCAAGTGACATGGAAACAACTAACAACACCCTGACCCATGTAACAATGGCAAAAGGGGAGTTTGAGATGATGTTGGTGATTTGATTTTTTATTCTTGCTTGTTTGTTTCTTAATTGGGTAAGTAGGTTGGTACAGGGATCCTTTTAAGCCATGACACAGGCAAAAGGCACATAAAACTATATGCAAGTAAAGTATATAACATTCATGATCATACTTAGCAGATATTCCTAACTGAAAGCAAACAGACTTACTGATAGTATATAAAACATTGTTTTATCACAGTAAATAGAACAAATATTTCATGGCCTGCTAGAGGGCCTACAGTAACAGAAAGGCACAGCTAATACAATAAAGGCAAACTGCAAAAGGAAATCACAAGCTGATGTAAACGTATGTGGGCTGTAATAGGGAAATGATCTATTAAACACATTATTTTGCTAACTTTTGATCATCAGATATGATAATATAGAAGGTCTTTAATGACAAAATGACACAAAATCCTTAAAATCATCTGGAATACCCCACACCTCTTGCTAATTTTCTATGCCAACAGCCAAAAACAGCATTTGTCCTTATGAAGCTATTATATCATATGTATATCTATACACACACACACACACACACACACACACACATATATATATATATATATATATATATATATATATATATATATATATATGATATTTGGTATATTTCAAAACTCTGCAGATGCCTGATAGTGATTGAATTATCTCAAAAACATGCAATTAGAGTAATTTTAGCATGAATATTTTTAGACTCCAATAGATATAGTGGCAGCTATGTATTCCATACTTGTGCAGATGCTTGTACTTGTGCTCTTAATGACTGAGTTCTGGCAAAATGAGAGGTTAAACAAATATAGAGCACTTTGTATAAATGTCTTCAACCTTAGTGAATTTTACTGTGTGAATATACCTTATTGTACTGTGTTAATGGTTGTGTATAGCACGACTACTGAGTGGAGATAAAAGAAGACCATCTGTGTAAGGGTAGGTTGTGATAACTGTCAAAAAAGCTCATTCAGACAACACAGCTGTGCTTAGGTTCATGCACCAAATGGGTTCAGAAAACAGACTTGTGCTGAGACCCATGCACCAAATGGGTTCAGAAAACAGACTTGTGCTGAGGCCCATGCACCAAATGGGTTCAGAAAACACAGCTGTGCTTAGGTTCATGCACCAAATGTGTTCAGAAAACACAGCTGTGCTTAGGCTCATGCACCAAATGGGTTCAGAAAACAGACTTGGGCTGAGGCTCATGCACCAAATGTGTTCAGAAAACACAGCTGTGCTTAGGTTCATGCACCAAATGTGTTCAGAAAACAGAGCTGTGCTTAGGCTCATGCACCAAATGGGTTCAGAAAACAGACTTGGGCTGAGGCTCATGCACCAAATGGGTTCAGAAAACACAGCTGTGCTTAGGTTCATGCACCAAATGTGTTCAGAAAACACAGCTGTGCTTAGGCTCATGCACCAAATGGGTTCAGAAAACAGACTTGGGCTGAGGCTCATGCACCAAATGTGTTCAGAAAACACAGCTGTGCTTAGGTTCATGCACCAAATGTGTTCAGAAAACACAGCTGTGCTTAGGTTCATGCACCAAATGTGTTCAGAAAACAGAGCTGTGCTTAGGCTCATGCACCAAATGTGTTCAGAAAACACAGCTGTGCTTAGGCTCATGCACCAAATGAGTTCAGAAAATACAGCTGTGCTTAGGCACATGCACCAAATGTGTTCAGAAAACACAGCTTTGCTTAGGTTCATGCACCAAATGGGTTCAGAAAACAGAGCTGTGCTTAGGTTCATGCACCAAATGGGTTCAGAAAACAGAGCTGTGCTTAGGTTCATGCACCAAATGGGTTCGGAAAACAGAGCTGTGCTTACCTAGCAGCAAAATAAATAATTGTAAGGGAATTTTAAAATGCTGACAGATTAGCTGAATAAAAACCTGTAATGTGCTAGACTCTGTGTAGTATATTACAGACTTGCTGTTTTTGCTGATGTTTAAGCATGCATTCTAAGAATTAATTACTGTACAGAGCAAGTCTTACATAGCAGTATGATCACCACTGCTGTTAATTAAAAAGCAGTGTCCACATTTCAAGAAAAGCTTAATTATGTTTCTATAGATACAGACAACATTTTTGTATTTAGAAATTATTATTCTGCTAGTAGATAGAAGTGGGAATGACTGGCATATTTACACTGGTATTATTAGTTGTGAATTCCATCAAAATAGGTTATCAGATACTAAACAGTGCTGTAGTAAACATTTTTCAATTTAGTGGATTTCAGCATATGCATTTACTTTCTTTTACTGTTTTATTGACTGTCTAGGGTATGTCTAGATGCTGGTGATAAAGTAGATCCTTGTGTATCTGGTATAACCAGATAACTGATTAAGACCCATACACCAACTACAGTCATAAAAATAGTGCAATGTATTTACATACAATAACCACACAGTTTATGAAGGAGAACGGTATTTTAATGTTGCTAAAAACATGCAACGTGTCAGCATTTAGCTATGCATAGAACCCGCTTTATTTTGGATATGTTTAGGCAGTCAGTTAAAGTCCTCAAGAAATGCATGATTGCCTGTGTCATAAGTGATAATTTAATAATGATGCTTCTTGTTAAAAAAAAAAAGAAGTGAGTGTATACGCATGCTGTTATACATTAGGGGTGGTCTCATGCAGTCAGAATGTTGTTACTCTGTGTTATTTTCATCTTTTTACACAAAATATTGCAGAACTTGGATCTTTTTAGCATGTATACATGATTTACTGTGTGTATGACTCTTGTGTGTTTTTAACATTAGACTGCAGTCTCACTATGAATGAAGTTATTTGATTGTACTGTGGAGATTTTACTTTCTCTGACACGAAAATATAATTTAAATTACTATTAAACTTTATTTTATGGCAGTTTTAAAAAAAGAAATGTTAACATTCTGTTTAATAGGGGAAATGTAATTATAACCATTTGCTGAGGTTTAAACATCTGTTCTAAGCATTTCTTTTTTTTTTTAGACCCAGACATAAATAGCAAAGGGATCACTATAGTTGCTGATTTCAAAGATAAGCATAATGCAAGTAAAGAAGTTTAAATATGTTTTAAAAAATTGTGTTTAAAAATACTGTATTGCTAGCATGTATAATTATATAATGACTGTCATATTCAAAAGTGTTCAGATGCGTAATAAATGCTTATTTTGGTGATCTTAATGAGGGAATACTCTAAAATGTGACATTAGATAAATAGAGTGCTTTAGTATGAATATTTTTGAATTAAGTGGATATCAGCATGTGCATATGCTTTCTTTTCCCTTATTAATGGAAACGTACATTGTGTCTGATAGGTCCCTCAGTATAAGGGGTGTATCTGGGTTTGTCTAGATAACAGAGATATACTTACACAACTAGCTACTTTTTAATGTTGATGCATTAGCTGGATAAAAAATGTACTGTGATAGCATATCGATGTCTATAAGTGCTTGTTTTGCTGAAGCTTGATTATGTACTTTAGGAAAAACATTACTTTATTTAACCCATCATAACCTGCAATCATAACCATGTTATTTTGTGTTCAAGACATGGATACTAAGAAATTCACTCCAGAGGTAAATATTGTTATTCATGCTGAGAACACATAATAACTGGTTAGAATCTATGAGACCCAATCGTTACTCATTCTAGTGAATGGAGCTTTAATCTATTCCATAAACTACCAGTTAAAAAAGAAAACAAAAAAACGCAAAGCATTTTCCTGTCTTTGAAGACAGTAGTGAATTTAGCAAGTGCCGTCACGTAGACAGCAAGTAACTGCAAATGGAAGAAAAAGTTAGGGGCAGTTTAATTAGTTAAATAGGTTACTTACAGATTGACATTTATAAAATTCCCAAAACAAAAATATAAGGCAAGATATTAAGGGGTAGTTGAGAGTGAATGAACATCCCTTCTGTAACACACCAGCATTTTGGACCATAATCACAGCACTCCATGCATTTCAAATCTATAGCTACTGCATTTAAAGACAGTGCACATACTGCAGGTAGGGGAGTTCAAGAATGTAATACAAAACCTTGCTAAAGCTCAACATACACAACAGGAGAAAGTCCCTCAGGGTGCAGTATTCTTCAGCTTGTCTGCACCACCAAAATAGGAGGGTGGAGTTCCTTTCATATTCTTTATTTATTAATAATATTTTTATTGAAATTGCATATACATTAACAAAACACTAACATAATAAAATAAATGGCAACTACTTAAACAAGTGTCTACATCAATTCTTGAGAGAAATATATATATATATATATATATATATATATATATATTTCAAAGAGTCATTAAACAGCCAAACAGTACCTATATTTCCAGTTCTTTGTAGTCATTGTCCTAGCTATTATTAATTTGCTCCAGAAAAGTGGGAACTGAGACTTGGGTAAACATTGGGGAAGTAAGAGAACTAAAGAACAACAAAAGTTTAGTTACTATAAATTTATCCGACCAAAATGCTTGCAGAAAACATTGAATTTTTTTTCCCCAAAAAGGTTGTAGAATTTTGCCATCATAAACACACGCTGCCAGTCTTTTTGAATATAATTTCAATTCTTTTTTGTAGTGATAAATGATGTATGCAGACATTTCCTAGAGAACAATCTCCAAAATAAAGATAATGGGCAGGATTCACAAAGCCTCCGTGTAACAGTTACAAGGCTTACACGGAGGCTGCAGTTAAACGGTGTGACGTCAGCATGTCATGCATATGCATGACGGCATGCTGAATCACACCTAAGGCTTACACGGTCCGTGGAAGACAGTAGGGGACGTGTCCGTAGGCCGAGCCCTGCAAACGGACACGCCCCCAGAAGAGTAAAAGTCCCAAAAGTAAACCCCCACGACAGAGCCCGTGTAAATGTGAATAAATACAACACAACACATGCCCCCACATACTACGAACATAAAATGTACAAATGAACATCTTATAATTTTTTTTTAAATTGTAAAGATGTTTGCCCGTGAGTGCGCTCGTTTGCGCGGGCATGCCTGTAGCTTAGCTACATTTAGCAGTCAGTGGAAAAGCATATAAGAACTAAATATGCAATGTAAGCCAAGAAGCAATAGCGTAGCGGTAGAGACTTCGGCTGAAAAGCAGGGAGTCATGGCTCGAGCCCCTCCCAACATCAATTTTTATTTTTAGTGAAATAAGCACGAAACAAGTCCCTGACATATATGTACACATATAAAATTATATTTTATGTAAAATGTAATGAAATGGGCCATATATTTTGAAGAAATTTGAGTTAACGAAATAATAAAAAATGTCAGATGTGCGTATAGCTGAGCTACAGTTTAACAAGTTGAGTGCATGTACCTGTAGGTGAGCAGTGGTTTAACAGGTATAAAATGAGTGCCCGTAGGTGAGCACTGGTTTGACAGGTGTAAAATGAGTGCCCGTAGCTGAGCTGAGTGTAATATGCATGCTGACAGCCAAATGACGCGTAAACCAGCGTAACCCGTTTGCGCAGACCTGCGCACCGTGCCAACAAGCTAACTGACGGGCAACGTTGAGCAAGCTGTAACAAAACTGCCTTTACACAGACACACCTCCTAGCCTGTGTAGACAGTCATAAAATATAAAAAGCAGTGGCCAGGATCGACCCCAGGACACCATGCACCACAGTCAAGGTACTGAACCACTAAGCCATGACAGTTGCACCTAGAAATGCAGTAATAGCATATATATAGGAATGAATAGAAAGAGGAGCATGACAAAGCAGGTTTTGTGAAGCTGATACAATTCCAAAATGGCCAATCACAGATAAGTGCGGGAAAAACGGCATATACAAGCCCCATAGGCGGGAATACACAGCATAACCGATTGTAGAACCGACTTTCAGCCAGAATGTCAGGTGTAGGTGAGGGTAGTTGCTTTTGAGCACAGAGGTGGGGCGTTGAGAAGTCCAAATATATGGTTTGTCTCCTTGTCCACAATCATGAGGCCCAACTCATGCAGGGCCAGGTCCTGTTGGGAGCATATAGGGCTGAGGTGTGGGACCAGTTGGCTCATGATCTCACCAGTGCCACAGGGATACCAAGGACTGGTGAGCAGGTCCATCACCACCATGCGGACCAGAAGAGACGAAAGCAGGACCAACTGAATCGTTGGATCCAGGAGGCCCGGCAAATGCCCAACGCCCCACTACTGAGTAAGTTACATGTAATTTTTTATGTAAGAAATTAACCTAGCTGATATTATGGAGATGTGTATTCCAATATTACTTTATTTATATGACAGCTGCAGGTGTCTGTTCTGTGAACTGTAGAGCCTATGGCGATAGGCTGGCGCGGTTGCGCCACCAGGCAGGTCAGTAATCCTTTCCCTGTAAGTGTAAATAAATATATAAATATGACAGTTAGCAAAAGAGTGCAGTGTAGCCACTAATTAATAAAATGTGCAAGTAACAGTGTAAGAGGGTTTGCAAGTATTGCTTGATTACAAAAGTGTGATGCAGTCTGTAATCCAAACAGAAAAATGAAACAAGTCTGAAATAAAGATGTCCCACCTGTAATATAATAGTACATAACCTGCAGCAGGCTGAAAAGTACAGCTGCAGAAGCTGAGTAAAACACATGTGTGAAATATATCCCTGTTGACATACAGAAACATGACAGAAGTGAGACTGTTGGAAATGATTGTTAGAACTACATGTAAAGCATGTCAATAAAGCCTAGAATTAAGTACCATCCTGAATTGTAAAAATAAAACAAGTGAGAGAGTGTGAGAAAGAGTTATGAATCCACCAATAAAGTAGTAATAACCCCTGAATAAAGTATACTGCAGTCAGTACAGAATGAAATGAATGTGACAAGTAGAACCGAACAGTAACATGTGTTGAAAATGTAACTGCAGCTGGAATGTGTATCCCAAAATCTGGATATGTTGCTCTCAGTCTGCAATATGCAGATAGTATGGTTGTCTGAAATACCAAACATCCACGGCTGTCTATAGCTATATAAAGCAAATGTAGCAGGATGTTGTAGCTGAACAGAGCCAGATATGAATGTGTATGAATAAAAATGAAAATGTATATTGATGTAGCAGTAACATTCCTATCACCAACTTGAAGTAGTTATCACATAGGAAACTGTAGGTAGAACTGCAGTGTGTATATATCTCCAGCTATTAGAAATGTACAGCATATGTATTGGTATTTGAAGGTGTTAATTATATTTTCTTCACCCTACCCTATAACTGCATATAATCCATTCCACATGAAATTGGTATGTGCAATTACAATTAACACCCCTGGACATTTGTCCTGTTGGTTCATACATATTTGCATATATGTTGATGCATCTGCCCTGTTCATACATCCAAACCTGATGGCCTGTTGCCATCAATCAACCCTGCATGTTGCTGGACTGTATATTGCTGTTCAAAATATGCATGTGTTATGCTTGCTGTTCAATGGTTTGAATATCTGGGTGTTTGGTTAATGGGAATACTAATGCATGCTGTTACAACTAATTGTGAATGGTATTGTATGCTACTAACCCAAACTGTCATGACGTAATGCAAAACAAATGACGACAGGGAAGGCGGGTTCCAGCGGACCCACCTCTCCCTCCTCAGCTGGCGAGTGCACCTGGCAGTAGTGCCCAGGCCAGACCCTCCTCCAGTGGCCCTGTGCCACCTGCGGGTGGAAGCACTGCAGGGGATGGGGCTCACCCCCCCTCTGCAAGCGTGGCCGGAGGAGAACATCCACTCACCCTCTGTAGTGTCCGGACTGTGGTGCGTAGGGAAGTCTGGCACACTGTGCTTGGGCCCCTATGCTAGCTTGAGGCATGGGTGGCACAACTAACGGGCGTGCCTGCTTCCTGGCCTACACAGCCCCCAGCACAGCCCCGCTCTGGGCCGTGAAGGCACAGTGGCAACTGCCCATGGGTGGGGATATCAGTTTCACTGTTGCCATCTGTGAGCTCATGGGCTCTGGATATCCAAACATCCGTCCCCGTCAATTGTGTAACCCCCCCCACATGTGTCATACACTGCCCCTGTATGCGTCTTGCTTGTCTTGTCTGTTAACCTACCCAAGCTACCTCCCAAGCTATACCGACTTCCTGTACCTGACATACCACTCTCACCTGAAAAAAAAAAAAAAGGGCACTCTGTACCCACAAAAAAATTACACCCCATACATAGCTGCCCATTTCGCACACATGTCTGCTGGACATGGAAACTGTCAATTACAATTGGCTGTACAACAAGTATTATTGTTGTCCTTACACCTCTCTCAGGGGTGGAAGGTTTCAAATGTCACACCAAATTACAAACATATGCACAGCTGTTGCTGATGAAGAAATGGGCAGCTATGGGCCTTACCTACATCCTTCCTGCAAAACCCGAGCTTGTTTCCCTAGTGTCTAACCCTCTTTGTGACCCCTTTTTCACCACTTTCCTGTCTCCCCATTTTCATTTCTTTCAAAGAAATTAGCGCGGGTGTGCGCAAGAGTAAGCAATTTTAAGCGGTTGTAAGCGGGTGTGCGCGAAGCTGAACACCTGTGCACATGCGTGAGCTCCATGCAAACCAGCACTAACCCGGTTACAACTGCTTAAAAGTGCCTTAGTCACTCTGAATGACAAGGCTTGTAGTCTGCTCAAAAGCAAAATAAAATCCCACTTTCAGTCCCGAACCCAGGACCTTGGAAACAGTAGTCAGCATGACTTACCACTAAGCCATGACTGCTACACTAGAACATTGTGCTACAATAAATATATCATGTAATAGTAGGAATGAATGTAAAGGGAATATAGGATGTGTAGTATACAAAGCATGTCATGTATATTTACTGTCAAATGTAGTGGATTTCTAGAATAGTAGTGTGTGAACAGAAACAGCCATGCTAGTTGGTAGCTAGTAGGTAATAATGTCACTGTAGCACCTTGCAAGCCACACACATACTCACAGCAGGATAATCACTGCCCATACCCCACAACCTCTTACAGGAACACATCTGGACTAAGTAATAAAAAATGTGGAGCAAAGGCCCAAAAACAGGGACACATTCCAAATAATGCTCCAACAAACTTAGACAGTTGAGAGAGTAACAGGTTCTGCATTTTGTTGGATGTTTGGAAGGGTATGAAGTCTGAAACTGAATTTTTTGTCACTATAGTCTGACTTGAGCCCAGAGTTATTTGCCAGAAAAAGCTGTTTATGAGATATGGAGCAAAATATGAGGCAAAAATGTGGACAACCTGCAAATATCTGTACACTTGAGAGGTCTGACACAGCCATATTTGAATAGTTAAGAGCCTAGACATATCAACAGTGACTGAGTTACAGGGATGCCACACAGACTCCCTGTGAAATGTACAAACAGTAGTCAGAAAGGTGTTACAACACATGCAATGGTAACTATGAAGTACTGAAAGTATGCACCACTTGCACGTCGGAAATAGTGTAGTAATACATATGTTCATGCTAACCCACAGTCACAACTGCAGAATACCAGCCAATTTAATGGGTGTACCCCACTGATATGTGCCATTCCATGAGGCAGATAAAAGATGCACCTGAGAGTCTCTGGGGCCTGCTCAGCAGCATACTCAAATACCCTAATAGATGTCAAGGCCCACACCATGGCCAGACCACACTGCATGCAGTAACACCCTAGCAGATATAGCAAGCATTCCAAGGTGTGAATGTACATGGAAAATAGGAAAGCCACAGCAACACACTACAGTCAAGACACTTAGCAGGCATACAAGTAGTGAATGTAAAGGGCAAATATTGAAGCCATAGCAACAAAGTGCAAGAGCCACTGCTATATACCAGTTATACCACAGGTCCCACAGGAAAGCACACACACCCACATTAACAGTAGTAGTAGTCTTAGGTGTCAGTGTACATAAACACTTAGTACAGGAAACTGGAGAAATAAATGGAGAAATGTTAATCTACAACACAGCCAGAAATATGAGAGAGATACTAACCTTTACACTCACAGAACAGTGTCCACAGCATACCAGCATGGTCCCTGCCCTTAAACTCTGAAAGGGCTACGCCTATCTCACATACCTTTTTATAGCACTGTCCTGGAATCACAGTGAGAACTGCAATCAGTACACAACTGGCTGCATGCAATTAGCAAATGCTGGCTAACAATTGGTGCAGAGACCATCACATGGACATATGCAGATACCTACAAAAGCATGCTGTACTCCCAGTTCACACATGCAATACTTTCATTGCACCCTGTGTAGGTAGGGACAGACAGAGAGAGAGAGAGAGAGAAAAAAAACATACACAAACAAAACCAGTCATCAAAACCCACTCCAAAGCTGACAACTGCCAACTGGAGCAGCAGGACACCAAATCAAATGGCAGCGCAAGCAGCTGTGACAAACACAGGTAATGTAAAGTAATACTTTAAAAGTCTACATACTGTGAACCCTCCATATGTGTCATTGGTCTGTATCCAAATGTATATGAAGATGTGCATAGGGCAGGGGACATACAGCAACTATCAGTGAAGGCTGTACATACATATGTATGTGAGGGCATCTATGTGCACATATCAATGTAGGTTGAATGTAGGTTGTAGTGCAATGTACAAAGTAGGTTTCACAGTTATGTATGTTTAGCAGTATGTTAGTGTGTGTATACAGTTTTGTAAACAAACATGTTGATATACCCATCTATCATATGGATACGTATGTATGTCAGTATATGTATGTATGTATATATATATATATATATATATATATATATATATATATATATATATATATATATATAATATGCATATATGTATACATACATAGAGAGGGATGTAGGAATACATAGACAGATGTAGATAGATAGAATATGTAGAAACATATATATGTAATACACACATACAGATATAGATATATGTAGATACATATACATAAACAGGCAGATCTAACTATCTACAGATATGACTGTATATGACGATCTCACACTCCCCCTGTCCCACCCCCTCTGTCACTTTCACCCCCTCTCTGTCACACACACACCCTCTCCATATCTATAGCAATATATGTACATTGATATATATATATATATATATATATATATATATATATATATATATATATATATATATATATATATACATATATACATATATATATGTATATATATATATATATATATATATATATATATATAGAAAACTGAACCCAGTTGGAAGGTATATCCAGTCGAGTATCACAATCAAGATTCACTCCAAGTCTGACAAAGAAAATCCTTGTAGCAGTATATCCAGTGTGATAATATATCCAAAATTCAGCAAAAGACTCCTTTTCAAATGTATAAGAAACTCTTTATTAACGTTAGCGCTTTCGCGGATATTCTGCTTCCTCAGACGTTGCAATTTATTAGATTAATGCCAGAGCTTTAAATACTAAATTTCAAATATCATCATATCCTGTTAATGAACAACATCATTTCCTGCTAATGGACAACATAATTTCCTGTTAATGAACAACATCATTTCCTGTCATTATTGCGTTTTAAAGTTACAAAGATGCATATATAGCATATAAACCAACATATGTAAATACTTCAACTATTAAAATATTTGAATAAAAATACACATATTAAGACCTATCTAACTATCAAAAATGTATATAGCAACATAATTACGATAAATACATTTTCATAAATCTGCAAGAATCTATCTAAAAACATAATAGCTAACAGACATGACACAAGAAATATGCTCTACCGACAACTTCAAATAAAATGCATAAAAAGCGCATATATAAAATTGAATTTTCCTTGATTTTTTGAGATGTTATGTCTGCGTTTTAAATATATTTAATTTCATGCGCACATATGTCAACTTGGTAGCTGCTAATTGATAGGCTATGCCTTGGCTGCTGTTTTTTAGTGATAGGTGAACAGTTAATAGTTTGCATTGTCTCTAAGTACATTAATAGGTGCGATCACACCGAGCGCTGGGCAGTTATGTTGGGCGTAATGTAACGCATTCTATTATTGGAACACGACAGGGTGTAATGTAATGTTGGTCGAATGCATTGGTTGAATTTGTCTTGTAAGGCTTGCTCTGTATAAACTAAATGTTATCTAGACTTGTATTTATAGTATATGTAAATATATCGATGGCTTTTGAAATTGTAGGTTTGTTGGCCTCTCTGCCGTCTTTGACTAGGCAGTGATATATATAGCTAGTTGTGCGATATAATTTTTATGGAATAAATTGATAAACTGAGATTTGCTAGTTAAGTATGTATGCTACAGTAGCTTTATAACATTGCTATGTTTATATTGAATAATTGTGCTATTGACTTTTTAGTTTTTGTCCTAAGTTGTTAGTATATAGAAGCTATTGGACATGACAATGATCTAACTACAATTCATTATTGCAGTGTTTAAGCTGAACAGCTATGTTTTGAGTTTACAGTCGATCGAGCGTTTTTATCTACATATTTTTATTTATATTTTGAACTGTAGACATATAGTTGTTGATCGAGTCAAATGACTGTTTTGATCGCTGTCTTTAATTCAATCAGGTGCTGTTTTAGAATTGTTATGTTTAAACTAAGCAATTATGCTTTGAATTTTTAGTCGATTGTACGCCTACATTTTGAACTGAAGACTTATAGCTGTTAATCTATCTGAATGATTATGCCTTGATCTTTACTTTCTTAATTTGTTCAAATGATGCTTATGATGCATGAACACACTGTAGATTGTGTGTTTATGGTGCATTCTACCTGAAGTTGCTGACAGAGTATGTTTCTGTTTCCTTAATCTATTCAGATGTTGTTTAGAATGAATGAACACATTGTAGATTTTTGCTTTTATATATGCGCTTTTTATGCATTTTATTTGAAGTTGTCGGTAGAGCATATTTCTTGTGTCATGTCTGTTAGCTATTATGTTTTTAGATAGATTCTTGCATTTTTATGAAAATGTATTTATCGTAATTATGTTGCTATATACATTTTTGATAGTTAGATAGGTCTTAATATGTGTATTTTTATTCAAATATTTTAATAGTTGAAGTATTTATATATGTTGGTTTATATGCTATATATGCATCTTTGTAACTTTAAAACGCAATAATGACAGGAAATGATGTTGTTCATTAACAGGAAATGATGTTGTCCATTAGCAGGAAATGATGTTGTTCATTAACAGGATATGATGATATTTGAAATTTAGTATTTAAAGCTCTGGCATTAATCTAATAAATTGCAACGTCTGAGGAAGCGGAATATCCGGGCTAAAGTTAATAAAGAGTTTCTTATACATTTGAAAAGGAGTCTTTTGCTGAATTTTGGATATATTATCACACTGGATATACTGCTACAAGGATTTTCTTTGTCAGACTTGGAGTGAATCTTGAGTGTGATACTCGACTGGATATACCTTCCGACTGGGTTCAGTTTTCTGTATAAACTACTTTGGGGTTGCTGGTGAGTTGTTTTTTGATATATATATATATATATATATATATATATATATATATATATATATATATATATATATATATATATATATAAAGAGAGAGAGAGAGAGAGATGTATATATATTCTGAGTGAGGCACATGTGTACAGATGTATTGCAACAGGTGCCTGGTGATAAAGGCATGGAGTGAACACCAGTGTCGAAACTGGTGTACCATACCCCATTTCAAATCGCCTACACCAGTAACCACCAGATATGTGATTGGCTGCCCACCACTGCATGTGTCAGGGGTGAACAGGGTCATAAATGTGTACAATAGTCCCCCCAGTGATAGTCACAGTAGCACACTATTCCTGGAATACCTGCACATGGTATGTGTCAGCAGACATGGTGTGTCAGCTATGGACATGTAGGTCAGTGTACCCCTCCAAACCACACAATGGCTGCCACGGTATGTACCTCACATGACAGCTACAGATATGGAGAAGGACACAGTGACATGTACGACACTGTGACAATGCACTCAAACACATTACCAATGCACAGTGACTGACAACACCACAGAGTACACACATACTACCCACATAGAGGTTATCACTCCTGGATTTACATACTTAAGTCACACCCATGACAGATGTCCAACAACCATAGTAACACCTCACACCATCCACAACCTAAATGACTGCTGTGTGTCGTCTGTGACACCGCAGTAGAGAGCACATGATGGAGGTACAGGTTCCTACCCACAGATGAGTCATACCCTGCAATAAACCACACAGCATTAAGAAGCAAGACTCCCCATGAGTACATGTCACACATACCCCTGTTGAATGTTAGTCAGATAGGTAATATGCCATATGAGTCACCCTGTGTAACTGTTTGACAGGAGCAGGTACCATTACATCACATGTGTCACAATGGTCAGGGTAGCAGAACAGTATGTTGCTGTAGTCCCAGGGGCAATAGCATATTGTATTGTATTGTATTGTAATGTATTGTGTTGTATTGTATTGTATTGGTATGTAGAGATGCCTCCTTCGTGGAGTGGAACCACTGCTGCTGTACGCCAGTGTACAGGTACATATTCTGTAGTCAGGCTAGTGTTACATAGCACTTCTATATGTGTGTTTAGCTCCTCTTGGAGTTCATGTAGCATGCAACTGGTGATACCATCAGGTCCCATTGATGCTATGCTTTCTGCTTTTCTGAGGGCGGCTCTCACCTGGACATCTGTGATGACAGGGAGGTTACAGTCAGCTGGGTAAGTATGTCTTAGTTTGGGGGAGAGAGAGGGGGGAAACTTGCACTGAACCTGTCTGCCACAATGTTGCCAATATCTGTGGGTTCAGTGAATTATTTGTTGTTGTGTACTAACTATGAGCATATTGGAGGGTTTCTGACCAGGTTACTAACATAACTGAAGAAGGCCTTGTGGTTATCTGCAGTGTCCCTGTTGATTTCCCTCTCAAAGTTGCCCATGGATGTTTGTATGAGAGAAAATAGCTCTCTACCAGTGCTGATCAGACATGCCTTCCCTTTATGGAATTATGCTCTGTCTTGCAGTAGCTTCCATCTCTTGTTATACAATCTGTCTATGGCTGGGGTCCACCAGACAGGATGCTTTCCCTCTGTGGAGAGTGTCTTGGTCTTATATGGGATTGCATGATCCATGCATTCTCAGAGATGTCCGTAGAAATCATTTGTGAAGGAGTCAGCATTGTGGGTTGTGTCTTCCACTGGCCCAGTGGGCTTAAAAGATACCATGTCAGTGTTACGAAGTGTAAAGTTTGCATTTGAAATGTTATTCACTGTAGTCGTTTGTGCTGGTGGTGGAGGTGGGATATGTATATCCAGAGCAATTAGTTTGTGGTCAGCACACAGTAGTTGATGATGTACTCCATACAGTACCTCGATACAAACCCCCAGAGTGAGGATGTGCTTTGGACCTGAATCAGTGTTCTGACTGCTGGGGTTTTGGTAGTATGTCGTATGGAGTGTGCCAGGTACTGTTGCACAGTTGTTGGCTCAGCAATGATACCTGGCCATTTACATGTGTATCCACCAATAGACAGACAGATGCTATATATGTGAGATATGTTGTATCACAACAGTCGAGTAGCATGTGTAGTATGTGTGCCAAATTCTGCTGACATATTTTGCTGATATCATGTTATTTTCTTTTTCAGGACCATGGCTCACCAGCGCAATCCAGCATACTCTGCAGCTGAGGATGAGGAAATACACCAGAGCCTGGTGCGGGATTATGCAATACTCTTTTCCTGCACCAGCCAGAATCAGCAGGAGAGGGCTGCACTGTGGCAAGACCTGGTCCTTCGGGTAAATGACATAGGCATGCATAATAGGACATATGAGCAGGTACGACATCACTGCAGTGATTTAATCAGAAATGTCCATCAGCGTGCGTCGGATATCCACAGGCAACAGGTTGCCACAGGTGGTGGGGTGGCTACACATCCCCCACTCACCAGACTGGAGGGACTACTCATAAGTGTTGTGGCTGCAGCCCGCCAACAACAACAGCAGCAGACCTGCATTATGATGGAGGCTGGTGCCACACAGCACCAAGACTACGAGCGTGCAGGTAATATGCCATATGTATTGTTGATTGTTGTGTACACTGGTAGTTAATGCATGTGTGAGGTGTGTCCTTGGTTTGTAGCTGTCATCATAGTATTCAATGTGCAAGTGTGATATTCTCAATATCAGCAGCTGACCTGTGAAAGGCAACTGTTGTACTACTGACCTGTATCATACTCAGTAACAATGGCACAGTTGTGCCCACTGACATTAATTTTCTCACTTCTGAAGGTCCCTCTGGTGTAACAGCAATGCAGCCTATTCATGCTGGTGAGTGTGTATTAACAATACATTTAATAGTCTTGATAGTAATAGTAATATTAAGCTCAGTAGTGTTCTGTGCATGCATGCAGGTGTGTCTGTGTCTGTGTGTTGATATATCGCATATTGAGTAGTGTGCAAGTGTGCAACTGTGTGCAAGTGTGCAAGTGTGCATGTGTGCATGTGTGCACCTGTGCACTTGTGCACTTTCTCACTTCTGAAGGTCCCTCTGGTGTAACAGCAATGCAGCCTATTCATGCTGGTGAGTGTGTATTAACAATACATTTAATAGTCTTGATAGTAATAGTAATATTAGGCTCAGTAGTGCTCTGTGTATGCATGCAGGTGTGTCTGTGTCTGTGTGTTGATATCTCGCATACTGAGTAGTGTGCAAGTGTGCAACTGTGTGCAAGTGTGCAAGTGTGCATGTGTGCATGTGTGCATGTGTGCATGTGTGCACCTGTGCATGTGTGCATGTGTGCATGTCTGCACCTGTGCATGTGTGCACCTGTGCATGTGTGTATGTGTGCATGTGTGCATGAGTGCAGCTGTGCATGTGTGCACCTGTGCATGTGTGCATGTGTGCATGTGTGCACCTGTGCATGTGTGCATGTGTGCACCTGTGCATGTGTGCATGTGTGCATGTGTGCACCTGTGCATGTGTGCATGTGTGCACCTGTGCACCTGTGCATGTGTGCATGTGTGCATGTGTGCATGTGTGCACCTGTGCACATGTGCACGTGTGCATGTGTGCATGTGTGCATTTGTGCATCACTGGTAACATTGTGTAGACATTGTAAGCTGTGTTTCCTGTTTCCCTCCCACAGGTTCTGGTGCTGCTCTGGTGTCATGCAGCAGGGAACCTGAATCAGGTGCCACGGGTACTGATAATGATGACATCTGTGTAATGGCACAGGAAGGTATGCCAGGGTCTGTCATTGGTCAGCCAATTGACAGTACACAGCGGTCAACCCCATCAATGTGCACAGTCATCCTGCCAATACACCCTTTGTCACCAATGTCCCTAGGTGATGGACAGGATACAGTGGGCATTGACCAGGGTAATGTGGTATCTGTGGCACATGCTTCCCCACACAGCAGCCATGGGCATGGCCCTGAGATAGTACCACACAGACAGATGTCCAGGGGTTCTCGTAGGAGCATCCGTGGGCATACTGCCCCTGTCAGACGTGCCCACAGAGGTCTTACAATCTCAGCTATGTTTTCGGCTGTTATGCAGGCACAGTCACGTATGGAACGGTACACCAGACAGGGTCTGAGGGAGCTGACAGCATGTCGCACAGCCATGACTGACAGTATGCGTGACATTGCAACTGCCATCCGTAATTTCACCAATGTCATAGACAGACGTGGGGACATATTAGATCAGTTCCACAACTACATGTCCATGAACCAGGGCAATGGTGGACGGTTGAGGCATCGACGTGGGTGTATGCCAAAAACAGCAGCAGCTGGCAGTCGTTGCGGATGACAACAGGGCCTCGGCCACACCCATAGTGCCAGCAGCAGCCCCAGTAATGCTGGGTCTGTGCTGTCATCAGACCACCCCAGGAGACCATGTGCACGTGGCTCTGGACAGGCCCGACAGGGATCTGTGTCCAGTCAACGAACACCTGCTTCTGATGACAGTACCCAGTCTGGATTGGTACCGGATATGGTCTGTAGCACCCCTGCAAGGCACAGGTACTGTGCCCGTGGCCAGAGACACTGATCTGTATGACCTGGCAGGTACAGTCTGTGGCTGTCCACAAACACCGGTATATGGCAGCCATGAGGTGAAACTGTGTGCATCCATACACACATGTGAACTGACAACACCTAGGGCTACTGCATACACGCACACACTGCATCAACATTGCCCCACCTTATACTGCTGTCTCTCACCAACACACATACACATACATGTCAATTGGTGGCATCAGTGGCAGACTCAGGCATACCAAGTTCACACCCTGTGCATATGATGAAACTGTGCCACCTCCTGCAATCTGTAACATCAGTGCAGGTACAGGTTAACATGTTGCTGATGCACAGGGTGACTACATAGATGTGTAGTAATAGTATCATGTTGTTAACAGTACTGTGTGCCGATATAATTGTGGGTATATCCCAGCATGCCTGATACAGTAAGGGTATGATTGTCTTGTACTGTTGTCTACACCCATGGTAAGTACCATAGTGTATCATCTGCACATGTTGGCATAATGGTGGTAAGGATGTCAACAGAAGGCTACATACATAGGTAGCACAGGGGATAAGGTAATGAAAGCATTGATACGCAATGATGGACATGTAAATGTCAAGTGGCATGTTGCTCACACTGGACTCGGCAATGTGGATGTTTGAGGATTTGATGTGTGTGCAGTACTACACGACTGGTACAGGACACACAGGAGCACCCTAGCACTGCAAGCTCACATCTCATACCATGCTAGACAGCCCCAACACACAAAACTAACTTTCACAGGAGGGAGAGTCCCCATAAATGTCAGGGATACTGTGGTGGCAGGACAGGTAGCATACATCCTACTAAGTATGGAACCACTGAGTGAAGGCTCAGTGTCTGTTATTTGACATGTATATTACTGCAGGTATGAGCACCTGGGTTTCCATCCAGTTATTGTACATCCTGACAGTACATGATCTGTACACTTGTGTGCGCTGAGACTGGACCCTAGCCACCTGACCTGTGTATTTCCATGTGCATGTGTATAGTGCCTGCATATTTGCACTGTTACCTACTGGAAGTGGTACAGCTTGTTTGTTGTACAATGGACTACATGCAGTCCTGCTTACTGTAGCTTTGTTTGCATGCATGTTTGCTTGCAGTTACCCTGGAACACTGATCCCACCTGCAATGCGGATTTACAGAGCTTCTGTGGACTCCTAGTGACATCTGTATAGCTTACTATATGTATGTCCATGTCTCACTTGACAGAACGTCACTGTTTGTCCTGTTCACATGTACGTTGCCTGTGACACTTTGCATATGACTTACCTGGCATTTGACCACGTGAGTAGTCATATATGCCAGTGCTAACTAATCACAGGCACTACACCCTCACATACTCACCTTCTGTACCTTGTTCCCCATTGGCCCTATGTGCTGTTAATCACCATGGCAATCACAATACTATGGTAGCATGTGCATAGGTCACTTGTCAGTCACCTCTATGGTACAGTTGTGGAATATGTGGGTCATGTGGCAATGTCACAGCTGCCACATGTACACAGTTAACCCTCTCCCCTACACATGGACGTACAACACATGTATGAGATGCAACCACATAGCCAAACTGGGGAGTAAGCACTCTGAACCCAGTACTGGCATAACCTGTCAGGTGGCATGAAATACTACAGTGACTACAATACCAGTCTGATGTAGGCCTACACTGACAGCAATCCAAACACATGAACACACTGGGCCATTCATGGAGCCTCAGAATAGCATGCTGCCTGAGCAGCAGACACCTCTGCAGCTAGCACACAGGCATACATTAAACCAGAACACAGCACGTGCAACACATAGCACACAAATCCTGTGTGCCAAACAGTCACAGCCTGTATGGCTAGACAACACACCTGCTACAGTTGTGTTAGGTACCTTTATTGTCCAGTACAGTGAGGTCCCGCTCCCCAGGCTGGACAAGGTGAAGGTCACAGTGATATGCCCGTGGGGCACTATGGTCCACCACATAACACAAGCATACAGGTCAGTCAGAGGCATGGACACATATGACTCAGTCATTGTCCATGCCACTATGGCTGACCTGGGATGTACCTCCCTGACTACATGATAGGGAACATAGAAGGGCTCTCTGAGCATGTGGCACAGGCTGGTATGACCCTGACCTTGCTTGGCATCATACCCTCACCAAGAATGCTGAAGTATTACTGAATGCTGATGAATTACTGTAGCTACAACACCCTAGCTGAAAGGTTCCTAGCATGTAGTCACTGCATTGCTATGGAACAACTTGTTACCACTCCCACAACAGGTGAAAACATGCAGCAACTGTTCATCAACAACATGTAGACTATATGCCCCAGACCAGATGTGCATCCCTCACTGCTAGGATGATACCATATACAACTCACACTGTATATACACATACCACATGCAGCACCTGCACAGAAGACCACAGTCATAATGTTATCCAGTGCAAATACCATGTATTCACATGTGGAAGGCGTCAGACATGGAAACTATTGAAGGTCAAAGGTACATATGTGTATTTGGCACACACATACATCATCTGTGTCCATTGCCATTACTGGTTTAATCGATGTCATGCATTATTGTGAACAACAACCCACACACATGGGCATTCTGTGTGACAAAAACACATGTGGCATGTGTGGAATTCAAAGCCATAACTAACTATGCTATGACAGTAGTGAGAGACGCAGTAGCAGAGCATGCTATTTGCATTACTGGGAGATTTTCCCTCTTCTGCTGTACTTGTAGGGTGCTGACATCATCTCTGTGTAGAGATTGGAATATGCACCAGCTGGTGTGTTGTACTGGTTGCCGAAAGGGTCAGTTTTCTCACACACCCTACTTCCACCCCCCCCACACACACACTTGCAGGATTCAAACCCCTACCTAATTATGTTATGACACACAAGATGGACACATTAGCGGAGCGCGCTATTTGCATTACTGGGAGGTTTTCCTTCTCCTGCTGTACTTATAGGGTGCTGACATCATCGGTGTTTAGAAAGGGGAATGTGCATCCTGTAGTGTGTTCTCCCAGTTGCCAAAAGGGACATTTCTCTCACACAGAATTGCACACACACTTGCCCTTTGCAGGATTCAAACTCCTACCTAATTATGTTATGACACACAAGACGGACGCATTAGCGGAGTGCGCTACTCACATTACTGGGAGGTTTCCCTTCTCCTGCTGTACTTATAGGGTGCTGACATCATCGGTGTTTAGCAAGGGGAATGTGCATCCTGTAGTGTGTTCTCCTAGTTGCCAAAAGGGACATTTTTCTCACACAGAATTGCACACACACCAACCTCACTCACCCACACACACTGAGAATTTGAAGGATTCAAACCCCTACCTAACTATATTATGACACTTGAGGGAGACGCATTAGCAGAGTGCACTATCCAAATTACTGGGCATCTTTTCTGCACCTGCAGTATTTATAGGGTGCTGACATCATTATTTCTACAGAGTTATGTACATGTAGTACTACCTGTCAGGTGGAGGATAGCATATATATGCATTTGCAGCCACCTACTTCAGGGTCAGATATGCACATCAGCACTGGCAGGTTATGTTCTATACCATGCTTCATGACCACAGGACCTGTAACACACAACACAACCAGTTCGGACCACCCCTCCTACATCCAGGACACACACTTTGCTTCCCTGGGAACAGTGCCAAGATATGAAGGTGTTCACATACACCATTCCAGTTGTTAACGTCAGGTACTTGTTCAGACACAGTCCTTCCATGTTGGCCTGTACCTATGGGACATATATACCAAACGAGGGAGGTCCCAGGACCAAGCCTTGTGGGATGCCAGTTATATCTGGTTTGTAGTCTGACATGGCTGCAGCATTTCTGGCCATGTCAGTTCTGTCCTTGGTCTGGTTTGCAACCCCTCTACTGACATAGGGGTTTATATTTAAGCTGGTGAGCTTATCTATAATGAACACATGGGGTATTGTATAGAAGCCTTTGCAAGGTCCAGCTACGCTGTGTGGACCACATTCCCCTCATCAATGACCTTAATGACTGTTTCAAATGAGTCAAACATGTTTAAGGGGCAGGATCTGCATTTAAGAAAACCACAGTGGGTAGGGTCCAGTGTCAGTAGGTCCCCAATATCTTTATGTCTGCGGTACATGCTGATCCTTTCCATAGCTTTGCAGAACAAGCTTGTCAGGATTCTGGGGTGGTAGTTTGCAGTATCCATTCAGGCAACACCTTTGTTGAGAAGGACCACTGTTGTTGTACACTGCTCTTTGGGTACATATCCAGCGGTAAGGCTGACATTGGCATTCCATTCTTCTTGGAGTCCATGTTGGACTCAGCCCAGGACACCATCTCATACCATTGATGCTGTGTGTTTTGCTTTGTAGATGCTGGCTGTTACCTCAGCATCTGCAATGTCAGGGGGGGCAGCACTCTGCTGGGATAGATATTTTGCATTTTTTTGGGGGGGGGGTTTGCACTGCACCTGTCAGGTTGGATGTTGGCAATATGTGTGTGTGTTTGGTATGTTGTTTGTAATATTTAAGTGATTCAGAGCATATCTGTGAATTCCTACCATCAGTTAAGAAAGTCTTGCGATTATCCTTAGTGTCCTGTACAATTTGTATCTTCATAGGTTCATAGGTTCATACTAGGCTATCCACCCTAGGACATTTATAAGCCTAGCCAGAGTGTGTGTGGCTTTCACCACCCCTTGCTATGTGAATATTATGGCCATTTATGATTTACATTACTGTGCCTCTGTCTGGACGTGACACAGTGAAGACCCCCAGTGTACATCTACGATCATCCATCCACTTGGCAAGATTCCTGTTGAAGAGAGTCAGTGAGGGGCTCTGCCTAACATGGAGTGGGATTCTGTTCCAGGGTGTAGGGAGCCTCTGGGTTATGTATCTGTCCCTCCAGCACATCCTATTTCATTATGTGTTGAAGTTGACATCTCTCACTCTCACAGCTCCGATGGATTTGGGTTTTCTGGGGTGGACATGGCCTTGTACAACAGGCATACAATGCCTCTGTGTAGGCAGTATGTGACTGCATTCAGCTGGGGTGTCTACATCCAGGCAGCATATGACATATATTTGAGACCCTTTATCCTCTTGGTGAGGTACCTTTGAGGTCTTTCTAACTGCTGCAGGTGTCGGGTAAGGTACATCCCAAATGAGGCATTGTACTAGATTATGGGTCTGATAAGAGAACAGTATAGGGGCACAATGACCTCTGTTGACGTAGATGTGAATCCTTTCATGATACGGTGTCCAATATAGACAGTCTTCCTAGCCACGTTGGCAATGTGAGTGTCACATAACAGTTTACTGTCCACTTGTGTCCCTAGGTCCCTGATTACTCCTTCCATACATAATGGATTACCACCTATGTGGTAATTTGTGAGTACCTTGTTTGGTATTTGGTGAGACATTCATACTGTCCAGTGTTTTCAGGACAGCTGGGTGGGGTTCCTGTGTGTGAGAGTGTGGTCTGTAGCATGCTACAGACTGTACAGCAGTTTTGCCTAGATTAGTTGCACATGGGTGGTCTCCGATGCTTCGTGCATTGTCAGTTACCTGGATTTGTGGGTGTCTGTGCTGAATATGGATACTCCCCCTCCTTTTATGTTTTGGTCCAGGTTTTGGGGCCATAACGCATGATATGAGGTATAACCTGGTAGTGCTGGTGTGCTGTCAGGAGCCTTGCTGCAGGTTTCTGTCACTGCACAGACATCAATGTTCTCCGTACTGGGGAGGGCCTCATGAGCATGCATATTGAGGTTTACATGTCTGGCATTGGTCAGCATTACCCTTATGTTTCTTTCCACTTATGTTTTCTAGGGTGGTGGGTTAGTCTTTTCAGCCTTGCCTACGAAACGCTCTATGGAGGTGGCAAGAGCCTTATCCAATATCCAGACGCCCAGGGGTAACAGGTGCAAGCCATCCATGGAACAGCAGCGTGGCTTGTCAAGCATGACACCACAAGCAGACAGACATTGGATCCCCTTGGAATAACACCAGTAATTGTGCCACTTGTTAAAGCTGATCATTCTGTGTTTGTACTGTGGCATCATTCTTGGTGAGGGTAGGATGCTGCACACGGTCAGTGTCATACCGGCCTGGACTACATAATCGGCGAGCTCATCTATGTCTCTTTTCATGTAGTCTGGGGAGGTACATCTCAGGTCATTCACGCCAGCATGGACAATGACTGCATCATATTTCTACTTGCTTTGGGGTGACCTGCATACTTGTGTTATGTGACATATTGTAGCAGCCTACAGGCAGCTTACTGTACCCTTTCCCTTGTTCATTCTGGTGAGTGGGACAGCAGTGTGTCTGACTATGGAGTCACCTATTACAACTGTATCAGGCATGTTGTTTCTCCTTCTGGCCTGTGACTGTTTGGCACACCAGCTTTGTGTACTATGTGTTGCATGTGCTATGTTTGGAGGTAGTGGTTGCTTGGGTGTCTGCTTTGAAGGCCTCTGTTGATGTGGTGTGTTTGTAATTAGGGCCTCCAGGAATGTTTTTCTGTGTTTATGTCTTTGGTTTGCAGTTGTGATAGGTCTATGTGAGACTGGGTTTGTGGTGTGTGTGGTTACCTTCTCCTCCTGACTAGTTTTGACAGTACTGAGTTGAGAGAGCTCAGCCTCCGGTTTGGATAAATGGTTGCATCTCTCACATATATTTGTATTTCTTGGGGGGAGGTGAGGGTTGTCTGTGTACTTGGGGCAGGTGTAACATTGCCTCAAGATTCACATATTCAACTTGTTGTAGCTGGCCTTAGTGGATTGTATGTGTGGACATATTTTATTGCCATACTACTGATCAGTGATTACTTCCCTTTTTATGTTTGCTCTATCATGTAGTAGCTTCCTCATTCTCTTGCATGCTTTGGTAATGGCTGGAGTCCACCATGCCAGATGCCTGCGTGTATGGCATTGTGTCTTGGTTTTATTTGGGATTGCATAATCCAAGCATTCCTGGCAGTGTTCATGGAATGCCTGTATAACAGGTTCTGAGGTGTGGCCCATATTTTGCACCTGCATAGGGCCTTTAATGGATTCCACATCAGTTTGGAGGAGTGCAACTTTTGCTTTACACATGTTTTTCACTGTGGTTTTCTGGCCAGGGACTGTGGTCAGGATGTGTATATCCGGTGTGATTACTCTATGGTCTGGTCTTACCAGTGAGGGATACACTTCTCATCTTGCCATCCAGTACCCATGTTGCTGATTATTACATCCAGTATGCTTACCCCTCTTGTGGAAGTGGTACGTTGTTCCTGGGCATTTTGGTTTATGGATTCTAGGTACTTTTTCCTACAGTCTATGTTTGAGTATTTTCAGTCACCCAATATAATGTGGTTTGGAGAGCTTGATATATTCATGTATTCCAACGTAGGCCAAGTGCAGTTCCTGGTGTTAGGGCGGTAGTCTGTAGCAGGCTATAAACTGGGAGGCAGTTTTAGCCACTGTTACTTGACCATGGCTAGTCCATGCTGCTTCTTGTTGTGGTACCAACATGGGGGTGTGGTTATCCTTGACAATTATTGCTAGTCACCCTCCTTTTGTAGCTTGTTCCATATTTTGAGGCTGTACAGCACAGTATGAGGTGTAACCTGGTAGTGTTAGGGTGCTGTTGTGAGCCTTGACCCAGTTTTCTGTTACAGGACCGATATCAACATTCTCCATACTGGGGGAGTTTAGACTGCATGCATCTTGCTGTTTAGACTTCTGACATTGGGTAGCATTACATCTAGGTTCTTATCCCTTGTGATACCTATAGAGGTGGGTTTGTGTTTTGAGCCTTACCTATTCAAGGCACGCTGTGGGTAACAACAGCCTTTGCCAGTATCCATAAGGCCTGGACTGATAGGTGCACACCACCCCTAGCAGGTGGAGCATCATGTCATGCTCAGCATGTCATCCCAGGCTGGCACACATTGGATCCCTTTTGACTAACTGCAATACATCAGCCAATTATTGCAATTGATCATCTCATCGTTATATTGTGGCATCATGCTTGGTGAGGGTAGGATGTTAGTCAGGGTCATCAAGTTTGCATATACTACATGGTGTTACATTGCTTAACACATGGCATTCATGCCTCAGGTGGTGCTGCAGGGCTGCCTCTGTCGGATTCACATACTACACTCCCCGTACATGTTTGAGAGCAGGTTATGTCATTTTAGGCATCCCTGTTATTATATGAGTGAGTCAGAGAGGGGTATCATTCCCAGGGTTCCTACTGAGCCAGTGTATGTGCTATGCATTGCCTCTTTGCCAAGGTCAGGGCATACTGGGCACTCCTCCTTCTGCCTACTGGGGCAGGCTCAGGTTGTTCCTCCTCCGAGTCACACTCTGCCTGTGATGTACTTGGCAATGGTGGGGGTCTGTTTGGCCCGGCCCTATGCTGGTCCTGCTGCAGCTGTTTTCGCAAGATCATATTATGTAGCATAGCACATACCATGACAATTTGGGTACATGTAGTTGGTGAGTACTGCAAGGCTCCACCAGATGTGTCCAGACACCGGAACCGTGACTTGAGCAGCCCAAACAGACACTCTATTACATTACGTGTTTGTGCGTGTGCCTCATTATGGCGTTCCTGTTCAGGTGTGTGTGCGTTTCTGATGGGTGTCATCAGCCACGGCTCCAGTGCATAACCTGCATCCCCCACTAGGTGTCCATGTGGGATGTCCCCATTGGCAAATGTCTGGTACAGCTGTGTCAAATGCCAGATGTGGGAATCATGGTAGCTCCCAGGGCAGCCAGCACACACATTCATTATTATGTCCTGGGCATCACACATGACCTGGCAGTTGATGGAGGGGAAGCCCTTGCGGTTAATATAGGCCCTACCCCGCTCACCTGCTGGTGCTTTGATGCATATGTGAGTGCAGTCTATTGCACCCACTACCTCTGGGTATTCCGCTATTTTCTGGAAGAGACGCATATTGCTGGCCAATACCTCACGGGCATTGGGGAAATATACATGATCACCGACATGTGCTGACATGGCATCCAGGAACTGGTGCAGTACCCTGGAGGCTGATTCCTGTGATATCCCCATCATATCACCAGTTGGTCTCTGGAAGGTACCTGTTGCTAGTATTCTTAGGCCAACACATACCTTGGTTTCCACTGGGATGGGTTCCCCTCTGTTGGTTCTGTGTGTGAGGCGTGGCCTGCACAGCTCAACAATTTGCTGCAGGAGGTCTCTGTCCACTCTATAGTGCTCCACTATCTCCAGCTCATGTAACCCATGGTAGGTGACCCTGGGCCTGTACACTCTTCTCTGTCTCCTCACTGTGGGTTGTCTGGCACCATTTGCATTGTCACCACCCTCAGCAAGTAGCCTGTGTCTCCTTATGACAGCTATGGCAGCCCCTAGCATTTCTGCTCTGAGTTCAGCTTTTTCAGTTTTCACTTCTAATAGCTTACTCCTGTCTTGCAGTGTCTCTTGAGAGAAACATCCTGCACTGCTGTTTGCAGAGTTTTAAGTGCTTGGCTGGGCCACTATTCTGCCTGTGTAATTTCCTGCTTCTAATTGTTTTCACCTGCTAGCTCCAGCAGTATTTCCTGCTAGCTTCCTACTAATTCTGTTGCTTCCTTTTTCCTTTCTGTTTCCTCAGGGGGGAGCAATGCACATAGCAGCAGAAACATGCTCACAGTGGCTTACATGCACGCACACATGCTTACACGGTTTAGAATCATCTTATTCAGGTTAAAACACGCGCACACCAGCGCAAACAGTCTTACAAGTCTACCAACAGGCTCCCACATGTTCAGTCTGCCTTACACGCGCGCGCACTGCCCTACTCGCGCCTCATGGCGTGCACACGTGCGCATGCACGCCCAGCAAGAAACTTTGGTGTAACCAACAGTGTACACCTTCCATTTCTTGACTTTCCCATGCTTATCTTGTGGCACTCCTCTTTCCATGATATGTGTCTGACATCTGTCATGTAACGCTGACCTCCAATGAACTGCATTTCTTTCTGCCATTCCCCCCTGTGATGTCACCTATCTCCTACTCTATTCCTCCCCCTTATGTATCTCTTACACTACTCAGAATGTGCGCATTTGCTATGTGACAGTGGAATTCAGTATTCTAACACTCATTTACATCAGATTGCCTACTAATGCTTAGTTACATGTCTTACACTCAGCTTCCCCCCTTAGCAACCACTAAACGGTGGCCATGTTGTTTTTGTTCTGCTGGTCTCTGCATTGTAAATCCATGTATTGCATAAAACCCACATTTGTGGGTTTATAACCTTCATTTTTATGTTTTATATAGCGCATCCTGTTTGCGCGGGGCTGCGCTGCATTTAAACATTGGCGATCGCCGAAAAAAAAATTTATTTATCATATTTGCATCGGGGTACCTTGCCAATGGCCACATATTTGGCCATTGGCATGCTGCCTGACACATATGCACCCTTTATTTGGAGCTGACATGGCTCCATTGTGTTATTTGCAGAAACGTACTCAGTTGTTAACTGAGTACATTTCTGCAGCTAAAACGGCTCTTACACAGGCTGCTTTGGGCTTCGTGGATCGCTAATCTACCTCATTTGCATGCCTTTCGGCTGCAAGTGAGGTGATTAGCATATCCACACCCACTCCGTGTAAGAGATGCTTTAGCTGGTCTCTTACACGAAATTTCGGGCTGTTCCTGGATCGCGAGGGCTGCATGGAGTCTTACACTACTCTTAGACTCCGTGCAAGCCTTCGTGAATCCTGCCCAATGTATTTTTTTGAGAATAGTATTTTTTTTTGTATATTATAGTTAAAGGTGAGCAGTTAATTTTAAGAGCATAATTCTAATAGTTATCTTTGATACAAAATGTATAGTTCTTAATTATTTTATATATTTTGGATAAATATGATCATCCTATCTTGCCATCTGTTTCAATGTTTAGAAAGTCAAGAATGGATGGATATTCTTTTAATTATATCTAACATTAAGAAGAAGAAGTCTAATAGACGAAAGCGCGCTCAATCCTGTGTTTGTTTTTATGGAGTTTTTGATGTTTGATAAATAAATTTCTTTTTGGTAGTTCGTGACCATTTTGCATCATTTTGAACTGCTGGAGTGTGTTTTTTGCCATCCTTCGAGAGTCTGCAGGAGGGTACCCTTTATTGTATAGCTAGCGGGCTTGGCTGTATTGTTACGGAGGTGCTTTGTGGAGTGGAGGTGATATTCAGTATATCTAACATTAAACCAACTTTACAGATCAAAATTTGTCTTTGTTAAACATCTTTATTAAATTATCACTAAAGACAGGCATACATATGTTAACAGAAAAGAAAACAAACTGTTTTAACATTTTTCCATTTAAATACAATATACATCCAGATTCAGTGGTTTGGGCACATCTGGGGTGCACTGCAATGCACACCATAAAAGGCACCACAGATGATTACTGTGTGTGCCATGCTACACAACAACATTAACATCAAAACATGCAGCTTGCTAGCTGCAGGTGTGGGTGATCTAAGAACTCCAGATGTCTAAAGATGGCATTTCACACCTGTCAGAGGAGGATCAGGAGAACATGAAAAGAGGAAATCGATAAGGATGATGGAGAATGTGGCCACAAGTCCTACCTCAGGTAACACAGCAGCATCTGATGCACACCTTGGCCACAAGTCCTACCTCAGGTAACACAGCAGCATCTGATGCACACCTTTGAGTCATAACTGGCCACAGGTACATAATATCACATAGTAAACATTGATGTTTACATATTGCCCCACAACAGCAGCACAGATCACAACTAATGGAAATAAACCATTAGTTGTATACAGTGATCATACATAACCTAATCTTAACGTATAACAGTATGAACACATACAAAACACTGAGAGGAAACAGCCATGTAGGAAGACTGCCTGCAAGGTACATCACTGAAGAGGAACACACAAGCACATGTGTGGGATGCAGGAGGTGTGCACAATTGAATTACCCACTGGACAGTTAGGATATCATCATACAAAGCAATACTAAAGAGCATTACCCATCATTAGGCACAATCACAAGAAAGCAAGGTCCATGGCATGTATGGGAATGCATTAGCATATACATACACAAAAACACTAGCTGTACAATCACAGTCCTGCCTCACCTACACATGGCATCACTGTAGTATGTGTTATTTCCATGAAATATATTTGCAGACATGCAGAGCATCAATAACACTGATGACACTGACCACACAACATACCTGTAACATACATCAGTGTTGTTGAAACTGTCATGGGAACTATAAACACCAATACATCATCATTGAGCAAAGAATAGCCATCATGTCACTTTCCAACAGAGGTGTAACACACACAAGATGCTATAGACACACACCATTAGGCTGAGGCTGATGTGCAGATTGCTGTTGTCTTAGACAGGTGAAGAAGACCTAAAGTGCACAGACGTGCATCTAAAATATATATGACAATTGTTGGCATGAAATATGAGACTGCGAAAGAATGTTAAATGTTCATTGTTTAGAATAAGGCAAAATTAAACTCCTCTGCTGTGCAACAGGGACTTGGTTTATGTTAAGCAAAGTAGTTCATGAACCTCTTCATAGACTATCTAGTCAAGTAGTTGGGGAAATAATACATTTACAGCACCTCCCGACTCTCTAACTTAATCTCCCTTTCTTCAGCAGGTAAATTTAGTCATAAAAACTGGTAATAATTTGCTGAGAGTTTTAGTAGCAATGCAATAAATGATCCGTCTGATAAAAAAAACTTTATGAACTAAAGTCTGCCTGTTTTTATGTATGAACTCCATAAATGTGTTTAACCAATGGGCATCCATAGTTAATATAAAACTAAACCAATTGGTTCTGGAAACAATTTATTTTTTTGTCCCTGTAGTGTAAATGACCCCTTTTCACATGAGGGGCACCACCCATACTAAGTGGGGTACCTGAGGCACACCAAAATGCATAGGAATATTGAATGGGTTCTAGGGGACCTAATGTTTTAACAGAAACAGAAATTTCTATATTTAAGCAAGATGCAGTAATGTCTGAGGTATCCTTGTCTGTTAATGGAAAAGTTCCTTTCATTTTTGTGTTTCATACTGGAAAGCACCAATATTTAAACCACATGTGCCTACACTTGGATGGATTATCCAGGACTCTCAGCCATTGTCATGGATTTCAAAATTGATGGTTTTGTTTTGGGAGGATGGTAGTGTAGCAAGTTGGATTAATAAAGGTGAGAACTTGCAACCACTTATGTATAGCATGTAACTGGCTCATTTACTTTGTAAAGTTTGTCTTATGTTAGGTTGCTGTATCTTGGCTATCATTTGTTGTCTGCTGTTTTAAGATTGGTTCCATTAAACAACTCAACTGAAAAAATTGGCAGAGGCTGGTTGTAAAATCTGTGGGTTAAACCCATACCTTGAAGAAGCTGGTTACTTGTGGTGAACATTAACATTACAGCTAGGAAAGGGCTTTACTGGATGTTTTGTGCAACCCGAAAGGAAGGACGTTCCTTATGGTAAGGTCCAACAGTGGCTATGAAGAGCAATAACTGATGGCCATAGACCCCAAGCTAGAAAGTCCAGTCAGAAGTGTCATAAGTTTAGCTGGGGATACCTATGGGGATTGCCACAGTTGAACATCTTTGGAAATAGATAAAAGGAGCAGGGAACCATTGTTAGAAGTTATTTCTATGTCTGTGTGTATGTCTACTCCATAAACCAGGAGTTGGAAGGGCTATCTGGCATGTTCATTGTTTGTTAAACCTTTGGACTTGTATTGTACAGTGTATATAATTAATATTGTGAGATTGCAAACTGCTAATGCAATTGAAAATATGACCTGTGTCTATCTACATGCATACCTATGTGTCTGTATATAATATAGTGGCTGCTGAAACAGTTTGGCTGACCCAAGGCAACACATTTCTGTGAAGTCATGTCATTTTAACTACTGGGTGCAGAAGGTGAGCCAGGCATGAAATCAGAGGCAGGGTCAACATAAATTAGTAACTGCCACTGGAAATTATGAAAAGTGGTACATTTCTCAGGACAGTGCATTCCAAACCTCCAAATTGAGTGTGTGTTGCAAGAAGGAGACTGAAAGCTATGCATGCCAAGAGTTCATAGGCAAGTGCTAGGGTAGCTGCCCTTGAAGGATTTTTTTTTAAGCCTAGCCAGTTTCACTTTTTTGTGCTTGAATTAACCTATCCCATTTGGTTAGAGACTGGCATCACCCATCCCTTGGTCTAATTATATATTACCCTTAAGAAACTACTAGAATCGTACCCTAGACCATTTTGAGGAGATCAATGCATGTGATAAAGCATTTAGGAGCTGCCTCTCTCTCTCCATTAGTAGTACAAGGGGCAGTCCTGGTTTAAATTTTCAGTTCCCCATCCATAGATCCAAGTTGCATGTGAATATGGACAGGGATGAATATTATATGTAGATGGGGAGTCTGTTCCAGAGCAGCTGTATCTATTACAAGGTATACCTGTCCATCCAAACCAATCTGTTGATGTTGCAGAAGTTTAGATGCCGCAACTGAGTATTTGCTGATGTGCATAAATCCATCATTTTCTTTTCCAGACACATGTAATCTCTTAGCAGTCTGTAGGACACCAAGTATAGTGACAGGGCTTTGAGTCAGTCTATGCAGGACTTATTTAGGTCTTGTATCCTTTTAGTAAGCTATCTCTGTGGGTCTACCAGTTGCATATGTCTGGACAGGTACATGCTAAAGGGTGCATTATATTCAATGGTTGGCCTAATCAGGGCTGAGTAAAATGGGTCAACAACATCCCTAGACACAATCATTGTTATTTATGAGCTGTACAATTTTGAGGAACTTTGACCAACATACGTCCATTGTTGTAAGAAAAGTTGAGTTACTGTCCAGATAATTCAGTTGTTCGGGATATGAAAACTTAACTTTTAGGGGTGCACCTGGGTTGAACAGTGGAGTAAATCACAAAGCAGTTTTATATAGGAAAATGTATTAAGTGCAAATAAGAACTTTTTTTAGTGTGTTACAACTGTCATTGTTTTTTTAAAAGTGTATTACAATTATTAAGTTTATTGAAAGGATGTGATTGGCTATTTGTTTATTGGTGGGAGTATCTAAAAATGTAGGGAATGAACTGTCTTTTATTCTGAAGAAGGCCTGTGTGTCATGGCTGAAAATGCTTAACCTCTGCATTTCAGTATTAAATTGTTAAAGATATCTGGTGGTGTCTATCCTTTTTTTTTTTTTTTTTTTTTTACATGTAGTCTTTAGTTTGACACTGTTTTTACTACACCACATTAGAGGCATTTGATATAGTTCTTTTTTACTATTAATCTGATGTCAATCTTCCTTTATCCTTTACCTTTGGGATACTGTTCCAATCCTTGGAAGGGGGTCTGCTATTGCATAGCTTGTGCCAGCCAAAAACTCTCAAGGTAAGACTCTACCCACAATACACCTCTCCATATTACCTCAGATCTTGTTTGCCATATCTGTCACAAGATGCATCACCCATTTTGTGTTGCGGCTAAGTGAAATTTTCTTGTTTATTTTTATAGTTTTAATTTAACCTTTTTTGTTTACTTGGATGGAGGCCCCTAGTTTTTTTATTGGTATCTGGCAACATGGCAGAGAAATCTAAAGGCACTACAGGCTTTAAACAGTGCCAAGACTGTGAACAGAAGATGCCCAATTCTGATGGGCATTCTTTCTGTGTATATTGTTTAGGCACAGCTAATCTTGATCAGGACTGTATTATCTGCCAGGCCATCAGCAACAGGGCCTTGGTTGAACACAGAAATAAAATTCATATTAAAAGGGCTAATTAAGTCCTCTTTTGAGCAGACTTTATCCAAGGCCAGCATATCCCCCTCTAAATCAGATATTTGAACCAAGAAAAGTCACTCAGTGCCAACGTCTCCTCTGGTACTGGTGGTGAAAAACATCAGCCTTCTGCTCCCACCACTTAAGCAGAACCAAAGGCTAAGTTTCTAAAACTTTTGAAACAGACAACATCCTTGGCACTGTCTTCTATGGCAGCACAAGCTTTGGTGTTTGTCTCTCCGGTACCAACATCCTGCACTTCCCGGTTGGTACTGACTTCTCTTGCTACACTTCCACAGACATTAGAACCTCCATTGATGCTGAAATCAGGCATAATTTTCACACCCGGGATAAGGTATTCACCCTGTATTGACCCCTCTGTGGGACAATTTCTGAGTCCTTTTCTTGAAAGACCAGAATCCCCCTCAGGTTTATCTGTCCAATCCTCCAGGACTCTTACCGAATTCAACGTCATGAGGTTGGTGGATCAACTCCTACTGGCCAAGGATCTTTCTGTCTCCTCCCAGACCCCTCTCACTTCTAGAGTTGGGGTGTTTTCTCCCAGGAGTCCACCAAAATGTCCTACTCTGAGGGCTTAGAGCTTTCTACTCTGATCCCTCTGGTGCCGACAGCTTTTCCCCCTTTGGTTCCAGGATATGCTTGACTTCTTTGTTTTTTTTGGAACCAACAGAATCCTGGAGCTGTGGCGCTGCTGTTAGGTTCAAGAGTTTTGGATCAGCTCCAGTTTATTTGGAGTCATCCTTGACTCTTGGAACCTGTGCAGACATGGGTTCTTCTTGGCTCCTGCTTCAGAGGTGGGTCTCTCAGAGCAGTGTGTGACCTTGGTTCTGAGGTTGTCGTCCTTGGTTCCAGGCTCTCATCCCTCTTCAGGGTGGGGGCCTTCCTTCCAGGTAATGGAGAAGACAGTGGCCTCTGCAGACTCTCAGCTGGCACCTTCTGCATCTGAATTTTATCCCAGGACTCATCTTTGCCCATAGCTGCCCCCAACCTCCACATCCAGACAGTGGGTACCTAGGCTGTAAGATACTCCTGCACAGGGCCTCTCTTCTTTCAAGTCCTCCTCGGAGATTCCCACTGAGGAGCCACCCTGGAAAAAGATGTGCAACAGCAAACACTTGGATTCTCCCAAGGAATCGGTCATGGAAGACACTGACTTCAGTAATGGGGAGGATTCCTTCCGCTACCCTCAGAAGACTTCTCCTTCAGAAACATTCTAGAGATTCTAAAACAAGGGTAACTGGATGCCCAAAGACCCTATCTTTGAGCAGTTTGTGTACTTACAGGCTTTTGGTGCTCGGCTATCTACTGCTTGGGTGACCCCTCCCACTGACAATCTAAATAAATTGATTGTGCAGCAGGCTTAGAAGGCTCCTGATTCCATCAAGCCAATTCTCCGGAGACTTGACAAAATACTACCTGCTCCAGAGGCCACCAGCATTGGGCAAAGGGGTTAGCAGTAGATGTTATGGTGGTGGCAGCGTCAGCCACCAAAAAGGAACCAGCTGAAGAGTTCCTATGCTCATCCCTGTAATTGAGAGTCCAGGGCAATGGACAGACTTGGAAAGTGGGTGTACGATTTGACCTTTGTGTTGCAGTCTTTGAATTTTATGTCACATTTCACCAGGCTCCAGAGGGATCTGATCAAGGAGTTATCAGATACCCTAGCAGGAGCTGTCTCTTGTACGTCTGGGTTTACTTATGATAATACATGCATGTTTGTAGTCTATACTGCAGACTTTTGATCATGAAAAAGTAGGGGAAAGAATTCATACTGACTTATTCTGGTGTTTTCCTAACAGATGGGAATGACTCAGTCTTACATTACACCTGCACCAAGAATGTAAATATTTGTTGACATAACCTGTTGAGTAGACATTAACACCTGTGTTTAAGCATGCAAAACCCTGCAGTAATGAAATGAAACTCAGTATCACATTATTAATTTACAATATATGTAGTTACAGTATAACACTGAGTCATTATCACTTATCAGGTAAAACTGTCAGCATCTCCCATTGTTATTCACATTACTAAGAGTCATTATCACATTGATGAATGCCATGCCAGATTTTGGTTTCTGTAAATGTGGTGGAATCATGCTGAAGTCCCCTCCCCCAATTTCCTTTCTATCGATTTTATCACTGCCTCTATTGTAAGATGCAAATGAAGATATCTGTTGTCGCTATATGGTTCATATTTTTGTGAATTACTGCGAGTGAATATCGTATCACATAGCAGTTTCCTGTATCACACACTCACTATATAGCGTTCTGCAGTGTTGCTTTTCAACTGCCTCTGTCAGATAAATAACATCAGATTTTTCTATACTGCTGTGTTTTTTACCCATGATTTCAATTACTCATATGTACAGAGCTAATTTTCCTATCTTCTATAAGTCTGTTAGGAACTTGTCAAAATGGTGAGTAAAACCTCATTTTAAAAGGGTAATGGAACTATACTATTTGCATGGTGTACAAATGTACAACTATCACAGTTTGTTTAGGACTTAGGTTATGAAATTTATGATATGTTTCCATATTTTGGTGAATAACTTTGTAAGGGAGCACCTGAATGTGTTAAGTTATACCTCATTTTAAAGACAGTATTGACAATTCCAAGTTGGTAAAAGAACTGTGCCTGTATGTTGTGCACATGAACAGATTTCAAAGTTTGTTTCGGACTTAGGTTATGAAAATTATGATTTTTTTTTCATATTTTGATAAATAACTTTGCAAGGGAGCATCTGAATGTGCTAAGTAATACCTCATTTTCAAGACAGTATTAATAGGTACAACATGGTTAAAGAACTCTGTCTGTATGCGGTACACGTGCAGATATCAAAGTTTGTTTCAGACTTAAGTTATGGAAATTATGGTTTTTTTTCATATTTTGGTAAATAACTTTGCAAGGGAGCATGGCAGTGTGCCAAGTAATACCTCATTCTGCAGACAGTGTTACTCCTTAAAACATGACAAACGAATTGTGTCTGTGCATTGTACACATGTACAGATATCACAGTTTGTTTAGTTTTGTAGGATTATGAAATTTATACATTTCCAATACTTCTCATTATTATGCCCATATCTTTGCAAGGGAGCATGGTGAGGACACAAATGATGCATCATTTTGAAGTTGACATTGAGCCACACAACTTGTACACTGATATGTAGGCTCTGTCTGTTACAGGTGATGAGATATTATGCTTTATTTATGAATTATGAGAAATATTATATTAATCATATTTCTGTGAATATCTCTGTAAAGGATCATCATACAGTAATGGTTAAGGTATAATTTTAAGGCTGATATTCATACAAATAAATTAAATACAAATTGTATGGGTGTACATGGTACATCAACCAAGATATTGTGCTTTATTTTTCCAAAATGGTAAAAATATGCACAATATCAGCATTCCTTGGCAAATATTTAATAATGACTTTGATACGTGGAAAGTTCAGTGTCTGCTGAACAACTTTTGCATTAACATTTTTAGTCTAGCTCTTATAGTTAAAGAGTTATGAAGATTTGTTTTCTGTATGGTATTACAAATGGATTTTCTGAAAATGAGCTCAGGCTGCACTGTTATTCCTATGGTGGAATAAAGCAGGCACCTTTTTCTGAGCTGCTCCAGAGAGAATGAGTTACAAGAAGATACTGCGAAGGTATTTTGATGTTGCCGTAATGATTTCGGGAGGAAGAGTAGAAGTTTTGTTTCTTTAGGATTGAGAAGCAGTTGATTATTGCTCGGCCATTTTTTGACTGAAAGGAGGGAATCTTGAGTAAGAGCAAGGAAGACAAGATGATGTCATAAACATTTGTCAAGTTACTTGATCTGCTCTCCTTACTGATGCAAGTTATGTAAAATAATCCTTTAACATGTATATTACTGTTATGTATTATAGAACATAATGGATATGAAAACATCTGAATATGTAACAATATTACCACATTTAACAATCCATTACATTATCTGTATAGGTCATATGTGGGATTTGAACCTATTGCAGGGGATATCACAACAAGTAATTGACATGCACATAATCCTTGTAACACTCACGCATTACTTTAGCATTCCTGTTTCCACAGTTACACGCACATCAAAACATAATGTGTATGTGTACCTCAAGATTATTAGATGCCTGTCGTACACAACTACAGTCAATGACACACATCGTAAAGATGTTATTGTCATATGTTATACGAAACACACAATGAAGTTATACAGAAATCTTGCTGAAAACAGACATTTATGTAAAAGTTAACTGTTAAGTAGTCATGGCTACATATCAACACAGTAAGCAGTAAACAATCAAAGCCATCCTCATATTATCTGTATCAGACTGAATATATTAACAACTATTATATTACTAAACATCAGAGAATATCTGTAAACTATTCAGTAAACATACAGCTTATGGCAACCCTCAGAATTCATTATTCTCTGTAAACATAACACAGACAGCACAGGTTAATCACAATATAGCGTGGTTATTTTTTAATTCTGGCTGTATCTATAGTATATGCATTATGTAGCATCAGAGAGTATCCGTAAACTATTTAGTTAACATACAACTTGCTGAAATTCTGGGAATTTGTCATCTTCTGTCAGCTTACCTGGCAGAGTAAAGGTGAATCAGAATTTACTATGGTATAATTTTAAGCCATCTCCATCCACTTTTCAAATGATCTGTTTGCTTTTAGCCATATACCCATCTGTTTGAATATTGTTCAATCCTACAGCCATCCATTATATCACAGACAGGTTGGATGGCAAACATTTCTAACCACAAAAGGCCTATCAGCATGTATAATTCGAATTATAAAGATTAATGATAACACAGGTATCTAATAACAAAAGTATGTTCTTCCACAGCAATACTATCAGGTGACAGCTTACCTTTCAAGCTAACTGTACTTCAGCTATACCTCACAGTGAGTGCACCTATGTGCAATTTTAAGTACCAATCGTGCTATACATAATTAATGAGCTCCATTAACATTTAATGTTTTGGAATTCCATTTACGCAAGTACATGTAACTTCTAAAAATTTGGCGCATTAACCAATAGCTCGGCATAAGGGAAGGTGCTCTGTGCAACTACCCAATAGATATAAGTAAATGGGACTATCTGTGACATGTGCCCGATGCCCTCCAGTAGTCTGATAACATCTTATATGCACCAACTTTAAAATGTGATTTGAATACATTTACTGGTCACACCATTGCTACCTGTGAACTGAGTGAGACCTCAGCATTCATCAGAAGGCATTTTTTTAATACTTTTACCTTTAACTGTGAAGATGCCAATTGGAAAGAGGCTTTGGCATGTCTGGGTGTGAAATGGTCCTTGGAAAAGATCACCCACCCGGATGCTTATTGTCTATGCTGGACATGAGCAGAGGATATGAGCACACCCCAGGAACTTTGCTATGATAGAGATTTAGAATCAGACTGCAAGGGAGCACCACAGATGGATTGAAATTTACCAGACTGGTGTGTAACCCCACCAATACAATGACCTTCATCTGAGAGGTGCTAAGGATCTTCACCGGAGGGTTGTAGAGGTCTGATGCCAGCCTGTGGATGCCTACAGCAAATTTCATAATCCACACCTTAACACCTTCATCATAACAAATGTATTTCATAGCTGTATGTGTTTTTGGGACTGTTTAAATCTAATTTCATGGGTGTCTGTACTGATAAGTATAGAGCTAATCTACTTAACATTATACAAATACAGCAGTGAATGATGTCCCATAGATATTCCTACTACAAGCAGGAATTTACAGTTATGCCAAGTACTGGTTAAGAAATTAGTCAAAGTGAGTGATGATCTATGTTTAGGTTCAAAGCCCATTAAAGGTCATTTTGTAAATATTGGTGTTTGTGTAGATAATATTGAACACTCCTAACGATGTGGATATACTACAAAAGGGCCTCACTGAGACAGATGCCTGGTGTCAAAGCCATGGCCTGAAGCTCAATGCCAAAAAGTGTATTGTCATCCCCTTTGGTTAAAACTCTGTACCCAAGAACTACCACATAGCTGGTAGTCTACTTAACACTGAAAATGTGATAAGAGACCTTGTGACACAGGTGGACAGTAGTCTCTCCTTTGATAATCACATCGCCACAGTGGTAAGGAAATCATTCTACGTGGCTCACCTCATCACAAAAGGTTTGTCATCCAGAAAAAAAGAGGTCATTGTTCCCCTCTACTCATCACTCATTAGACCCATTATAGAGTACAACGCCCCTTTTGGTATGTACCTCCCAAGACATCTACAACAACTGGAAAGGCCACAGAAACACCTCACAAAGAGGATTACTGGCCTTAAACAGATGCCCTACGCAGGCCATCTAAAAAAACTCCAGCTTTACTACGTAGCATATCGCCTACTCAGAGGTGATCTCTGCCTAACATACAAAGCTATGTCAAACCCAGAGCTGTTGGACATGCTCCACTTAAAGAAATCCCAATCCCTCTGAGCTACACTCTCTAGGGACCTAAACCTTGTCACCACAATAAACAGAACATGCTAGAGGGATAGATTCCTGTCCTAGAGACTTCCCATACTCTGAAATAGACTACCTAGCTATGTCAAACAGAGCTCCTCATTAGCACTCTTCAAGAAAAATCTTGATGATTGGATGGTAAATTGGAAATTCACCCCAGGGATCACTTCTGTGGCTCTGCTCGACAGGGGCACAGGAAAATAATTTTCTTGGGTGGCGAAAACCAGGGTACATTTTTGGCTAGGCTTATATAGACCCTAGGGCCAATAGCCTAGTACCTACCTATGAACCTGTGAATATAATCAATGTGACCACTTTCTTTGTTTGGCAACTGTACACTACAGCTTTTTTAAATATGTAGAACAACTGTAGCTCATTGACACCTACAGTGCTTAGGCCTCAGATAACTGCTCACTTCTGTTATCCACAACAGTTCGAGAAGCATCATCGTACAGTATACGTCTATATGTGTGAATGCTGCATAATATAGACACTACAGACATATATTATTAGTCCTTACATTATAAAACAGTTAAACACAGAGACATACTGCTGCTATATGATAGATTACACTGTTATGCTACAGAAATAATTTTGTATGCTGGAAGGTGGTATGCTATCACTTAGCGCAACCTGTTACGCTCTAGGCCAATGTGATGTCTCGTGGTTATGTCTAGGTTTAAATCCTTGTATGTAGTATTTGGCTTTTATTTTGATATTTACATATTTAGTATTTAAAAGCAGATATATGCAGTAATTGCTTGTTCAGTTATGTAGTATAGCTTTTTACCTATTTACTATGTATGTACTGCAGTAACACCTATAGCAATTAGTTCTCAGATAACTAGTCATGTCTCCATTATACACAAGATTCTAGAAACATCCCTTAGTAATTCTGTATGATGAGGGTGATTTTTCTGTCTCTTAGCTTAACTCATTAAGCAATAGTCCAACACAAATGTCTCAGTGATAAATGTGGGTTCAAATCACTGATTTTATTTTGATATTTCAGTGATGACAAATTAAGAATAGATATGTTCAGTTATGTACTATAGCTCTTTTAAACATCTGGTATGAATGAGGTGCATTAATGCCTATATCGCTTACTTTTCAGATGACTATGAATATCTCTGTTATCCACAAAGAATCTGGAAACATCTCAGCTCTGTCACTATGGATGTATATTTAAGGACTGCTCTGTGACATACTGAAATAAATTTCAATAGAAAGTAACAGCCCACAGTGGGAAATGTAGTACATTCCCAGACTTATTGTAGTTAGATGTTGTTGACAAGTTGACAGATCACTACACCCAAAACCGAACTTTGTAGTACTTAAGCTATTGGTGAAGGGGGTCACCACAGCATTAAAAAGCTATACTCTCTTGTCCTCCTGATGATTTGGGAGCTGCTTTTGGTGAAGTAACACTCAATGCTGCTATAGGCACTATATTTTTAAGTGTCAAACAGATAAAGAAGCTAAAGAAACACTGCAGCATTGCAAAAACATGTATGCAATAAAAGAGTCATGCTTAGAAATAAAAAAGAGATTTATGGGCACCATACTTAAGCTATTATTACTCTTTTTAACTGGTCCTCTAAGAACCAGATAGGCGGAGTTAGGAGTGCACATAAAAATGCCTTTAGTGGCTCAGTAACAGATGGATTTTGTTAGGACACTAAATGGTCTCTGTAGAACCACCAAACTTGTTGGTCAATGACTTCACGTTGAAGAGTAGGCTGATCAGAACATTAGACAATACAAGTGCTGCAGTCATATTTCAAGACAGAATGACAATGATTTCACCAGCTTAACTTTATTTCTGTTACTAACACTGATGTTAATTCCACAGGCACAGTGCAATGCATAACATCAGAGGCCAGTAAGTGCACAGAAAGAGTCTGCTGATGTCACAACTTGGAAAATCATTGTAACTTTATGTACCAATGCATACCTACTTGGAATGTCACATGTTTGATTTAATTAAGGCCATTACAGTACCATAACCCACATAATCTGAAAAAGAACACTCTCTTTGGCATTTCAGCAAGACTGGGCAATGCCTCACTCTCATGGAACATTTGTACTCTTGCTGGTAATTTAATGGGCAATGTTCATTTAAATGCCTGTACTTTTTCCTGGATGCAGTGCTATCCACTAGTATGCACAAGGAGCACCTGATGGCCAGGGTTTAAATACAAATGAAATTAGGTTAAAAATAATCAAGACAAATGTGCCCAGAGGCCAGAGTGACACTAGATAAGGGGAGTAATGTATTATCTGTTATGGTCCACTTTACAAGTGTAATCTCCAGAACCTCTTTTAAAAGGTCTCTTGGTTCATGCTTCTGGCTTCTCAGATGAGGCAACATTGTGACATATTAAGAAGAGCACTGGGTGGTCACTAATAGCATCAGGAGATTTGCTAATATGTAACCTACTCCACTGTCTTTAGTATCAGAGCGATCAACCACCTCTAGGGAGATGGTATGTAAAAAGAAATGAGAATGCCCTAAATGTATCAGATGCAAATGGAGCCATTTAACTTTTATGCACCATGGTCCTGTATCACAAAACCCGATTCTACCTTTTTCATACTGGCTTCACATGTGAGGTGTCAGTCTACTGCAGAGCTTAGGAAAACAGGTTTTGTTGAACTGCTGAAATTGAGTATAAACAACTTCCTTTCAATGAAAATAACTCATACATTTCAGAGCCACTTCCTGCTATCTAGTCCTCTATGCTCTAGACTCACTTTCGTGTTCCTGTTTACATCCACTTTCCTAGGGATTGACCTATTGCTGACATATTTCTTTTCTAACATGGTGTAGCTTCCCCCTGCCTCCTGCCTTTATGAATGTAACTTATACAACAATAACAAGCATTTGCCAGTGTTTGACTGTTGGCTTGCCAAGCATAGATAATGTTACATTAGGCTGGAGTGTTCAGATGACAGCACACTTTATCATTTAGTGCACTGTGTAACAGAGGAATGTTTAACTTTATTTTACGTGTACGTATAGAATTTGGTGCAATGCTTAATAGGGAAGCACCATACAGCAACAAGGTTGTGAATGACAAGTGTAGAATCACTACAGACTGTGAGCTGTGGAAAGCAAAGCCTACTTAGCATCTGAAGGCTGCAATAATTTATTCTTCACTAAAAAAGCATTAGTTTTAACAGCCAAATAGAAGAAAGTGGAATGTTTTACTTTATTTACATGTTTGCAACCTTTTCGGATATCAACATACAGGACCATTTTTGCTCCACAAGAACTACTCTGTGATGCCTGATGTTGAGAAGTTATAGTCTATTATATAATGACCACCCATTAAATATTCAAAAACGTGCACACTGATTGGTCAGCATGCACGTTGTAAATCAGAGTTATAGTAATGGAAAAAGGTCCGGTCGCCTGGACTTATTACTATAACTCTTTTTTTTTACAGCAACGGAGAATGCAAGATCTCCGTTGCTTCACACTGTCTTGCTATGTTAAACGAGTTTAACATAGTGAGACAGCTTTAAAAAAGCAACGGAGATTCTCCTTTGCTTTTTTTAAAGCTGTCTCACTATGTTAAACTTATTTAACATAGCGAAACAGTTTTTAAAAAGCAACGGAGATCTTGCTTTCTCCGTTGCTTTTTTCAAAACTGTTTTGCTGTATTAAATGGGTTTAACATAGCGAGACAGCTTTAAAAAGCAATGAATATTTTCCGTTGCTTTTTTTAAAGCTGTCTCGCTATGATAAACTCATTTAACATAGCGAAACAGTTTTTAAAAAGCAACAGAGATCTTGCTTTCTCTGTTGCTTTTGCCCACAGCTCTGATGTACTGCATACGCATGCGCAGTACATCAGAACAGCCGCAGAATACCAGGCAGCTGCGGAAGGGCAGCAAGGAGGCATGATACAATGCCATTATTTAAGAAAAGTAATTTTTTTTTTTTTTTAAATAATGTCATTGTATAATAGCAATAACCCACTTCTGGGTGTGGGTAATGCTGGATTTACCCATGGTTGGCTTTGTTTGGCCACTCGGGCTTCGCCCTCGTGACCAAACCACACCAACCATGGGGAAATCCAGCATTACCCACACCCAGGCGTGGGTTATTGCTATAATATAAGTAATGCTATTATTTCATTGTTTTTTTTTCTAAAAATTAATTGCTGTAGTTTTTAATGGGGAAACAACAAATCGCAATATATGCCCATAGCTACACCAACTTTTTGTGCATAATAAACATCATTAAAAATAAACACATTGTTTTCTAGGATGATTTCCAAAAGTGTGCAAATAAGTGTCACCTTAGTATCAGGGGTGTTTCTCTCACACAGTAATTCTCTGACATTTTCAATTCCCCATTCATTGGGTATAACAGTGAACAATGATTCAATATCCAGAGTTACAAATAAACATTGTCCTATGATAATTACATTTTGTTTAGATAGCTCATTTAAGAAACTCTTGGTATCCTTTAAAACAGTGCTACAATTAGCCAAAGCAGCATGCAAAGTCTTTTCTACAAAAATAGAAAGTGGCTCAGTTACCCAACCTCAGCCTGAAACTATAGGGCACATAGGTGGAGTTAAGGGATTCTTATGTATTTTGGGTAGACCATATATCAAAGGGACTGTTGGGTGTTCTACCCTGTTATTCATTTAGTCTGTTTTATTCAATTTTTTAATGATCTATATATTCTACAGATGTATTTTATCACATGGCTTTTAGCTATGATGCACATTTTATCTGATTTTTGATTGGATGTTTTAGTGTTTAAAAATGTAACTGCTATTCTATCTTTGTTGGTCTGATGAAGCGGATGCTATTCTGAGAAAGCGCTTACCTACTACAAATAATGACATATTGATTTTCACTGCTGTGTGGAACCAGATTATTTTTCTTTTTCTTGTATTCTCTGGTTTTTGCATCTGATTCCTTATTTGGTTCAAGGACTGTATTCGTTTGGTATAAAGTCAAAACAACCAAGTTCCTGGGCCTCCACATCTCTGATGACCTCTCCTGAGCTGCTAACACCAAACATATAGTCAAAAGACTCAACAGAGGCTTCACCTCCTGAGAAAGTTCAAAAAGGCCAGGTTTACACTGTCTGCTCTTACCACTTTTTACAGGGGGGCTATCGAGAGCATCCTCACTAGCAGTTTCATAGCATGGTTCAGCAACTGCTGAGAAGAAAAAACTACAGAGGGTGGTGAGGGTGGCTGAGAAAATCTTGGTCACAAATCTTTCCTCTATTCAAGAGCTTTTCTTTACAAGAGCAAGAAAGTGAATATATAAAATACTTACTGATTCGACCCATCCGGCCCACAACTGGTTCTCACAACTTGAGTCTGGAAGGAGGTACTGCAGCTTCCGCTGTAGGACTACCAGATTCAGGAACAGTTTGTATCCTACAGCTGTGAGACTTATTAATACGGACACCAACCATAATAACTGATATGTTGAAGTCTCTTTTTTTCATTTAATCCTGCTGCTCTGAGCAATTACCACCAGCATCACTATTATGCAATATGATGGCTATACTGAGTCACATCTAAGGTTAACAAGTGCAATATGGTAACTAAACAGCTGCTTAACAGTGTAGGAGTTTGGTGGTAGGTATTTATTTATTATTTATCACTGGATAATGGGTATTAAATGTGTTTACGTAATGTGAACTACCTCTTGATGTCATAAGTGTTATTTTCTTTCTTATGTTATTCTTTGATACCGCTGTATCTACATTATTTGCACTGCATTTCTCTCATGAGCTGACATTTGTAATTTCATTTAGGCTGCACTTGTGTGGTCCTAAATGACAATAAAGTTTCTTTGAATCTTTGAATCTGTGAGACAGGGAAGCTGTGCTATGCACAACAGGATTAATACAGCCAAGCGATTACATTCTTAGCACAGTAAAATTAATACACACGGGGATAGGAAACCGATTTTACCAAGTACAACTGAAACATTTTGTTTTACACTTTATAACCATGGAGAAGAAACATCTGACATTTAAAATGATAGCATATTGAATCATCAATAAGCTCTAAAACTGCTATAGGCTACAACATGAAGAGCATTTATGTGCATCTTAATTAGTGGTACAAAGTACATGACTTGCACTTGTTTCAGCATTTCTTGTCATCTTGAATAAATAAAAGCCGTTTCTATATTTTCCTATGCAGCAGTGATTAGTAGCAGCTTCCCAATTCTTCTTTTTAATTTGAGGTACCTATTATGTGAAGTCCAGATACCCTCCTTGTGTTCATGTGATGTGTGAATTCCACATGTCCTACATTTGTCCCATAGTATTTCCACAGGTCCTCTGGCTTTTACCCACACCCCAAAGAGGTGCTTTAGGGTGTGTGTGCCTGTGTGTGTCTGTTGTGTGTCTGTGTGTGTGCATGTGTGTGCATATACAGATGTGGACAAGCAATTCACAGGCTTTCTTTTCCTGCAGAAAGACCATAAATATTAAACATTAATGGATGGTCATGGTACAGAAAAACAGCAGCAGTTCAGTATTGGGAGGAGAGGTATTTTCTTAATCCTAGCATTGTCATGTAACCAGATATGAACAGTGTAGGTCAAGCATTTTGCAATATACATAAGGAAAGAGGGACTGGAGAAATATTAAGAATGCTGAAAATCACTGTGTACATATCAGAAAAGAACAGGATTAAAAGAATATTAAGACAAATATTTGGATGGTTAGAAGTTGTGAAAATTCAGGAAATTCCTTTTATTTGGACGCAAAGTACAGATAATGGCACAGCTTTGCTACTAAATAAGTAGCTGTACGTAAGGAAATAAAGAAGGTGAATACTGACCACATGGTAGTCAGAGAATAGCCCTAGTGACACAGAGAGTGCACAAAAACTGAAATAAAGAATTAGCTGAGCCCTGTTAAAACACAAAATATAGCAAGGTTAGGTATCATTCATGTGATCTTATACAGGAGCTGTATGACTGGATAACGAATATAGGCCAGGCAGCATAGAAGATCAAGCCAGCTCAGTTAAGTTCAGAGATTGTAAGCAAAAATTTGAAATAGTTGTGTCTCCTGTCCGCAGATAACAAAACACAAATATAATTTGCATTGTTTAAAATTATGTTATTTAGGATGATTTCAGCTGTCTTTCCTATACAACCACAAAATCAAGTGAGTAAGTGTTTCAGTAATGTTACATCTGTGTTAATGAAAATCATGAAATAATTTGAAAGTCTATGTTTACTCTTGCTTCCCAGCATACCTCATAACTCTTGTTCAGTAAAGTGTGTCGTGTGTTGTTTGATAAGTGCGCAGAATTAATGACACATGATAAAACTTAAAACTGATAAAGCAAATTGCAGTAATATTAAATGTATTAGACTATACATTGTTTGTAGATTGTATAACATAAAGAATAATTATGTTTTTATGCATTGAAATATCATTAATGAGTGTGTAAAATCATCATCTTACTACAGTGCTTGAGAGCTAAACTAAATGTTGCACTTTGTAATGTGTGACATTTCACAGATATACTTCACAGCAATTTACCAGGAACCTGTAAAAGAAAAAAATGTGAACTGATAAAATAATTGCAGATGGCAAGCAACTATGTGTAATGTTTGCACTAAAAAGTGTTTTGGAAACATTGTGTATCCTGTTATGTTGTTTTATTTATTTATTTATTTTACTATTATTATAGTCGGACTACCTTCTGTCTGTCATTGCCTCATATTACTTCTCTCTCCATCTAAAAGACACAGCAGCACTATTCAGAGGAAGAGACAAGTACCCCCAATGTGTAATCCAGTAAAGTTCCAGAAAACATCTTTCTACATACTGGTAGCAGCTGTTACTATGAAAGCCGGTGATCCCAAGAGGCAAAGTAAATAGATTTTAATCTGCATCACTGCACCATGGCAGCAGAAGCACTATAAACGTGAGGTAAAGTTTATGTATTAGCCCTCTAAAATATCTGAATTTCTTACAGCAGCAAGACTATTTGCCTTTTATTAAGAAAAAATAGCTTTAAGTACAAAAACAGATGCTAACTAACCAGCTAGATTGATTAGAGGTTCAGGTACCTGTAGGAGCTAGCCATGGAGGATGAAAGTGAGGGGAAAGAGAGCTAATTTGGATCACCATGTAGGATAACACCTAGTGGAAGCACTAGGTGTTTCCCAATGGAGACTGAGCTAGCCTATCCTGTCCAGTCATGGTGTATAACACAGCAAGATGAGGGAAATAGAGTATGCAGAGGTACATCTCCCCTTAGGGAGCTGTAAGCTTGAGAGACACTTCAAGGAGGAGGTTGGTGCTTCCAGTGGTGACAGGGTAGGATGAGGTAACCACCAAGGACCCGCACCTACTACCTGACTCTTGCTATGGAATAAATGTGAAACTTCTCTTCCTGGGCCTCCACTGAAAAAGGGTCTTCCAGACCCAGTCAGATTTTACCAATATGCAAATAGCAATAAATAAATAGTAAATAAATGAATAGAGAGCTTATTGGAACATCCAGGTGGGAACTAATTGACCCTAGGGCTCTGACCCCACTTGGGATTACCTGAGATCCATGGCCCTTAGAACAAATCATTCAGTTGGGTGTCAGTAGTGGTGGCAACAAGTAAAGCCTGGGAGAGAGAAAGAGAGAGAGAGAGAAAATAAAATGAAATACATGCTGTCTTCTGTAAAATGAGAAGCTTGTGCTAGAAGGAAGATCTTTACAAAGCCCAGCAGCAGCAGTTTATGATATTTTGGCATTTGTATAGCATGGAATCTTACCAACCATGTAAATTATTTTAGACAGACCAAAGCAGCAACTAATAGTTAATACTTTATTCATTAGAAATACCAATGTGAAAAGCACTCGAAAGTACCAATAAATCCAAAAAGAGTGCAGTAAGCCAAAAACGAGAAACCCAAAAGTGGAAATTGAGTGAATTTCCACTTTTGGGTTTCTCGTTTTTGGCTTACTGCACTTTATTCATTAGGACTAGGTGACGTCTCTCCCACTTAGAAAGCTGCTATCTATCTATCTATATATCTGTCTATCAATAGATATATATATATATATATATATATATATATATATATATATATATATAGATAGATATATGTGTTTATATATATAGAAGAGTTATACAGGTTATTGCTGCATGCATTTTATCGCGTGGTGAAACAGTGGTGTTTTCCATCACTGGTACGCTTTGTTGAATTATTTAACAGTCAAAGTTCCTTATATTGACCATTATATAAGTCCGAGTTTTTTGCCATTTTTTTGAGTTTGTGTAACCCTGGTGGTAGTAAAAAGCTGGGATTTTTTTTGTTTTACTTTTCATAATCACAAATGTGACCTATTAATTTATATTTTCAATTATTTTTTTTGATGATTTTAGTGACTGTTAACGGTAATCACCAGTGAGTTCATTCAATGTTTTGTGCTTTGATCAAACTCACTGGCAATTATCTATTACAAATTCATATACATACATATATTATACATACATTGCCTCCCAACCAGATACCTTCTCAAAGAGGAAGCAAGAAATAGTACCTAGCTATCCATATTGCTTATGCTGCAGTACTCTAAAACCTTCCTGCTTGAAGACTAAGGACCCCTTCCAGGTCTCCAGCTGCAATCATCTCACTGCCTCCCAACCAGACACCCTCTCAAAGAGGAAACAAGAAATAGTACCTAGCTATCCATATTGCTTATGCTGCAGTACTCTAAAACCTTCCTGCTTGAAGACTAAGGACCCCTTCCAGGTCTCCAGCTGCAATCATCTCACTGCCTCCCAACCAGATACCTTCTCAAAGAGGAAGCAAGAAAGTATGTGCTATCCTACACCTGATAATTAGTCTGTCTGTATCTAGTCTTTCAGGTGGTTTTAAAGTACTCTTCCAAGCCAGGATAGTCAGTAGCCTTACCCCCTACCCACCACTTAACCTGTATATCTCTCTTATCACTAGTAAATGCTCCCTAACTGTCTTTATCCTACCATATCTTAGGCCAGACTCTAAACTTATTTAAACATCTGTTTTTTATGCCCACCAGGTGGCACCCATCCCCAATCTTACTTCCCATAGGTCTATCCCTTTGGCTCACAGTCTATTTCACCTACACTGCTGAGGTGGAAATCTTGCTTATACTCTTACCTGTTTAGATTTTCTCCTCCTAGTTGTACCCCTTTGTTCCACGTAATTTCTCTAGCTCTACCTCTACCATCTCTACTCTTTCTCTTAACAATACTTACCTTCAACAGTCAGTGCTCTGCTGATTGTTTCTATCTCAACCTGTCCTCCTCCTCTTGTTTCTGCCCGCTCCGTTTGCCCTGCAGGCTCACTTCGCTCCCCTACCCTACCCCCAAATACCACACACCCCCAGGCATCCTAGACTTATAATACTAGATCACACCCTCCTCCACTTTCCAGCAAATAAGACACTCCCTCTACCTGAGATAATTAACCACGCCCACTCAGCACACAACCTATCACTTGCCCCCTCCTATAGCTCTTTTACTTCCACATAAACCTCTTTTACTTCTACACACCTTTCATACCTTGCTTATATTTTTTCCGTAATTATAGTACTCATGCCTACCACTACTACCCCTACACTAACTAAACTACTACTCAGCACCATACTTTTATCCATCTTAACCTCAGCCTATGTCCTAACCTCCTTTGAACACCTAACTTATTTTCATTTTCAATACTCCAACAAACAAACAATCACACATAGTCACACCCCCACCCATAATAATATAAACATCTTATCCACACCTACATACCTACTAGCAAAGTACCACAGACTGGCACACATTAAATACAATAGCCTAATACCTAAAAAAGCTCAGTATCAACTTGGTAACTTACATTATATTTTGCTTAGACTAATAAAGCATTCCTTACAAGATGGAGACATCCATCCTAATCCAGTCCCAGCTAATATCCTTTCTACTGAATCTCTCAACACTAAACCCTCTATCCTACATACCCCAAACAAACACCATAATGCACTCCTGATAGCACACCTCAACATTCAGAGTGTTAATAACAAAGTTCCACATCTACACGCTGTCTTGGATGTGCACTCTTTTGACAGTCTATGTTTGACAGAGACATGGCTAAAACCAGCAACCCAGGATAATGAAATCCTCCCATTAGGCTACAATATACTGCGACTAGACCGTTTAAAGAAAAAGGGAGGAGGAGTAGCAATTATTTTCAAGGATGGATTACAAGTCACCTCATTACCTTATAACACACCTAAAGACAGTAATGCAGAAGTTCTTATTTCTAAAGTACAACTTAATTCTAGGAAATCCATGTACATCTTTTGAATCTACCTACCTCCTGGGAACAATATATCTACACTTGAAGACATACTTAATTGGGCAGCATCAACCTTCCCACAAGAAACTATAATCCTTGGTGACTTCAATATTGACTGGAAATGCTTTGCTACTGACCACCCTACTTCTCATATCAACCTTCATGGTTTCTCACAGACCATCACCTCCCCAACTAGAATTAACAAACCAAACAAAAAAGAGAGCACCTTGGATTGTATCCTTATTAATAACCACCATCAAACTTACAAAGTAGGTGTCCTCCCTGACGATGTAAGTGACCACTCCTTGACCTATATAATCAGGCAAAAGATTGATATCCCACACCAAACATCATATAGGACTATACGGTCAAATAAACAGTTTAACCAAAGGTTATTCCAAACTGAACTTAGCTCTTGTGATTGGTCTCCCCTAAAAATCCTCCCACTTGAAGAGGCTGTTATACACTTTAACTCTACCTTCTTAAATATCCTTGACCAACATGCACCAAAACATACTATCAGAACTAGGTCTAAACCAGCCCCATGGCTCTCTAAAGACACCAGGAAAAAAATGTTACTCAGAAATAAAGCCTGGACTAGGTGGAGAACTACAAAAAACTTAACAGATCAACAAACATTTAGACAAATGAGAAATATGACAAAAAAGCTATACTTTCAGACAAAAAAAACTTTTACTGTAAAATGCAGCAAACTAACCTAAACAACCCCCAGAAATTCTGGGCAAGTATCAATAGTCTGTTACACCCCGGTCACTGCAGTACACCAACCCCAACTGGTGCTAATCATGAAACTCCCAACCAAACTGCTAATGCATTTAATACCTTCTTTACCGAAGCCATCCAATCTCTAGCCAGCCACCTAACCCCTGACAGCTCCAGCCTTCCTAACCTCATCTCCAGCTCTCTTCCTACTTTCCTATTCCAACCCATCTCCACTAATTTCATCCACAAACTCATTCTAAAACTTAAGCCTTGTACTCCTTCTGCTGACCAGATTCCAGCACAATATCTGCAAAAAGCTGCCAAAGCAGTAGCTTATCCAATATCAATCCTAATAAACAGAACCATTAACGAGGGAACCATCCCAGTCATCTGGAAAATCTCACACATTATCCCCCTACATAAAGGAGGCAACTCAAATGAATACACTAACTACCGACCTATATCCCTACTATCCCCCTTAGCAAAAATAATGGAAAAATGTATTTATCATCAACTTCTAGACCACTTACTAAAACATAACCTACTTGCACAAAGCCAACATGGCTTTAGACCATACCATAGTACCACTACAGCCCTCTTATCTTTCACTGACACTATTAACAGAAATCGTAATAATAATACTCTCTCTTCAGCCCTATTTATTGATCTATCAAAAGCTTTTGATATGGTTAACCACACATTTCTTATTAACATTTTTAAATCACTTTCTCTCAATACTCTAGCTGTACAATGGTTTAGCTCCTACCTAAGTGACAGACAGCAAGCTGTTATGTGGGAAAATAATCTATCATCCCACCTACCAGTTACACTAGGTGTTCCCCAGGGCTTTATTCTTGGTCCTTTATTATTCTCTATTTTTATTAATGATCTCTGCAAAGCTACTCCTCATGCAACCTGTATACAATATGCAGATGATTCAACAATAATCTGCACAGCCAAATCTTCATCAGAACTACAGTCCTTAACTCAGGAAATGTTTCACACAATAGAGTCATGGTTCTTAAAATGCTGCCTCCTCCTTAATCCTAAAAAAACTAAGCTCCTGCTGTTTACCCCTACCCGGAAGCACATACTTATTGATTTCTCTGTTACTTCTAACAATGGTACCCTCATATCCCCTGACACTACCACTAAGCTTCCAGGAATTACTACAGACAACAACCTTAACTTTGACTCCCATATTAATAACACAATAAAAACAGTTAACAGAAAAATGTGCTCTCTATATAGAGTCAAATCCTTCCTCACTCCAATAGCTAGATCTACTATTGCCCATTCTCATCTAATCTCAACACTCCTTTATGCCTCACCAATCTATACCAATCTGTCAAAACATAATTGTCTCAAACTAGCTACCTCCTATAATAACATTGCAAGATTTGCCACTGGTAATCCCTATAGAACCCATCACTGTAAGAATCTGAAACAACTAGGATGGCTTGAACTACCTCATCAGCTTCAATATAGTCAACTTATCATTGCTCATAAGATCCTCTACCACCCAAATAATACCCCAATACTCTCAAATATCATCACCCCCTATAAAAATCTCACTAACTTACGATCAGCAAATAAATTGTTAATTAACATTAGTAAGTCAAACAACTTGGCAGGTGATTCTCTGTTCTCAAACTCTACTGGGAGAAACTGGAACCTTCTACCTACTGAATTAACTTCTCTTCCTTCTCTATCCCTCTTCAAACAACAACTGAAAATACTCCTTAGAACAAAATGGCTGTGCCCTTGTAACAACCCTGACTAACTGATTAAGATTACTTTTTTTTACTTTCCCTCTTTTGTCAATTTTGTACTTATTGTATATGTAATCAGAACAGTTTATCTGTAACTTCTATGATTTGACTCATTATAAATGTCATTTTCTATATATTTGTAAATAGTATTTAACTATTGTCTTCTCTATTTTTGTATTTATTATTAACCAGGGTGTTTATATCTTGTAGATGATTACTAACCAGTGTGTTGTAAAATGTATCCCAGTATTCTGTATGTTTTTCTATGTAAACTCTTGTTTTTCAGAGGGTGTTTTTTTAATAGGGTGTTAATATCTTGTAGATGATTCAAACCAGTGTCTTGAAAATGTATCCCAGTATTTTGTATGTTTTTTCCTTGTAAACTCATTTGTAAACAATTTTTTTTTTTACTTTTTCATGTGTTTTGTCCTGGAGCTTTTCTCTCCGGGCCTCTACTGAAAATGGACATATATCCAGTTAGACTAGCCCAGTCAACAAATGTAAAATAAAAATAAATAAAAAATAAATATATATATATATATATATATATATATATATATGTATATATATAAAATGTATACAAGTGTTTGTGTGTGTGTATGTGTGTGTGTGTGTTTATATATATATATATATATATATATATATATATATATATATATATATATATATATATATGTATATATGGGAACACTTCACAATGCTGAAATCCTGAAAGATCAAATTTCATATGGCTGAGACCATATGATCGAACTTTCAGAATCCCAACATTGTGAACAGAGATCTGCATACAGCGAGGAATGGGAGATTTTCTTTTTCCTTGGTGTAGTGCGATCTCAGAGTTGGAATATTTACGTAGCGGGGGTGTGGGAGGCACAGCCCCCCTGCAGAAACATTGAAATTGTCATTTTTTTGGGGGGGGTTGGATTTGTTTCGGAATTTCGATATTCTGAAACATCGATCATATGGTCTCGACGTGAATCCATAGACACACACACACACACACACACACACACACACACATATATATATAATGTACCTTAGCTGTAACCTCTTCCTTGCATCACAGTTTCACTATCATTGTTAATCTTTTTACTTGCAATCACTCCATGTGCATCCTATTCTCACATTCCACACTGTGTTCTACAGAAAAGATTTTACACACCCTGCCATCTGGGTTGGTCTTAGGTGAACTAGCCCTTATGCAAAAAGGCTCCATGGTGCATGCCCTTCTCCACCTCCCACTGCCTGCCCCATTCTATCCACACAGAATCTGCGCTGATCGCATGCCTGGATTCAATTCTTCAGTAAATATGAACTGTATTTTGAAATTTACACCTTTAAAAAAGTAAGTTTTTTGTATTGTTTTTATATACTTAATTTGTAACTGATGAGTGAATGCTTTTTAACACTTTCTGCCTTTTTATGCCTTTAGAAGTTCTGACTTCTTTGTGTAAATATCTTAAACCAATCAAAGTACACCATGATGCCATGTGATTTTTAAATGTAGTTAAGTGATTGGGTATTATAGTTGTTATAACATTTGACAAAGAGTTTTTGCAAAAGCTTGATTTTCTTAAAAAGCGCATGTATTTTAAATAAAAATTCTCCATGGTAATGTAACCTTTTTTTGTGAACATGCTAGGCAAACAGCTGTCAACTACTGTGTATGTAACAGAAAATTGATGTGCACAGGCAGAATACACAATCATAATTTCACGCATTCACACACACACACACACACACACACACACACACACACACACACACACACACACACACACTACAAAAAAATCATGGTTTAGCATTTTCATCACTCCTTTGACATCTTCAGAACCATTGAATAATATTCAGAAACAAATGAATGGATAAAAACTATTCTAAAATACACCCCACAGTTTTGAACCAATTATACATAAAAAGAGATAGAAAATCCACTAACTGTGTAACATAAAATGTAACTAATCAATGTTAAATGCTTCCCACAATGAAAACCAATTATATTGAACCATTAAAAGTAAAAACACCCCTGTTTTTTACACCAATAAAACCTCAAAGAAACCATAGCCAATCCAGTGCATGAAAAGCAAAACTTGTCCAATCCCAAGTCATTAACATACTCGTAAAACTTGTGTGAGAAAATAATTAAAGATTAAACTATAGATGCTCTATATTTTAGTTTACTAGTAATTGAAACATAGTCATTTGATCCAAGCGGCATAGTGGCATTTAATCTCAATCACCAGAACATTTCACAATGTAGCAAACAATTCTTCCAGTCTCTCAGCTGATACATCGCAAACCACCTGTTCCAACACACAAAAATTAAATCTTGAAAAATTTACACATTGCAACACATACGTAGCCAGTATACTTTTACTATCCTTTTTCAAAATACTGTAAAGATGTTGATATATTCTTTTCTTTAATATTTTTTTTTTCAATATAATATGCATGGCATAAACCACACCAAGCTAAATAAACAACACATCTTGAAAGACAGTTGAAATGGCCGTAAATGGCACTTCTGTATATTAAGTCAAATAATGGACCTTCCACGTTTGAATCAATGCAAATACATTGATGGCAACGTCCATACTTGATTCTTGGAAAACCATAAGAAGTGGGTTTATTTCTCGTTTTTTTCCTCTTCATACTGTAACAATTTCTATAAGTAAACAAAGGGGGTTGGCAAAAAAGCACCTTAAGGTTTTCATCACAGAGCAGTATCTGCCAGTTTTTGGCAATATCCTCCTACTGATGGCCCTGAACACTACAAACTAATTTTGAAGGGTTTTTCTTTTATATCCTCCATCTGGGCCAACATTGAATGTACTTTGTTGGACTTAAAAATATTCACTAGGAAGCTTAACTTTCAAGCTTTGTTTGGTGGTGTTATGAGACAGGATTCTGCTAATGTTACTTTTAGAGAGAAGATTACTGCCAATCCTCCACTGCACACCATCATAAATGTATTTGAGAAAACGTGTGAAAAATAAATCATGGAATAAAAGTAAGAACAGATATTTTTAACTGTCAAAACAGAGGTGTGAGATTCTGAAAAGTATTACCAATGATATGAATTTATGTTGTTTGAAACCAGATAAAGGTGGTGGATTGGTCATTATGGATACCACCGATTATTCTTGTAGGATGCACTCTTTGTTTAATCCACCTACAGTATTATTTTCATCAAGAAAATTAATATAGCTTATCATGACATTAACATACATCTTGATGAACTGCTGCTGTTTGACACTATTTCATCTGGTCTCCATAATTTTCTGAAGGTGAAACATCTTGGTATTCTCAAAATCTTTGGGATACCTGAAATACACTCCTGTGTTACTGATCCACCACTACGTCCCATTGTGATAACTGGTGGCTCTATCACAGATCCTCTGGCCAAATTTGTTGATAGAAGTCTTAAAAGTTTGTTCAACAACTTTAATCATGTTATCAAAGATTTATGAGACTTTTTGAACAAACTTAGAGGAATTACAATGGATGAGACATGGATGACCCCCAACAGAGGGCTACAAGGCCAAAGGAGTTGGAGTTTCAATATTTATCAAAGACATACACACCTCCAGGCTGGTCAAATGGTATGACTCACAGGAGACCCTCCAAGTGCAGTTAACTGTTGACAAAGCACCTATTCAAATCATAGCTAGCTAGCTACAGACCCCCAACCATGACTCAGGATGCCCACTCCATCTATCTGGACTTACCATGAATCCATCAAGATTCAACCCTCTACCCTGATCCTGGGTGACTTTAACTACCCAACCATAGTGTGGAAGAACTATTCTAGCCTAAACATGAACACCCAGAGATCAGCTGGTGAAAATATTCTGGACCTGGTCCTAACCAACATGAGTAGCCACTGTAGCACCACTACAGTGTCATTCTCCTTGGTAAGATCTGACATAAAGCGATCACTTTCAAAGTCACCATCTCCCCTGACCCCCCCCCCCCCATCAGGGTCAAAGAAAAAAACTTTTCTAAAGCTGACTACAATCTCCTGAGAGCATGTATAAGCAGTTTCACAGCCACTACCCCTTCAGTTGGAAATAGCATCGATGTCCAAGCCTACACCAGAAAACGATATCAGCACCTACACAGCTGTATGGACTCAGCAATACCTGACAGGGCCAAATCATCTTCCTCAAGGAAGAGTAAACCTGTCTGGTGGGCAGCAGCAATAAACAAACTCTATAATAAAAGGAAAAAAGTGCTGTCCAGGACCAAGAAGGAGCAGGTGCCAAGTTGGAAGCAATCTCTCCTTTGTCTGAACAAGCAAATAAAGTCACTGGTAAAATCCTCTAAGGCAAACTTTAAGTCCAAATTGGCCACATCCACTAAGGACAATCACAAGGCCTTCTTCACATATCACCACAATCTCAAAGGTAACACCCAAAGTTGCTCTGAACTAGTGATCAATAACACCACATACACAAACGCCATAGATATAGCCAACCTGCTGGCAGACTGGTTCAGTGAAAACTTCACCCCCTCTGTTCCCCCATCAGTAAACCAGGACATCTCCAGCACCTGCCCACCTCCCCTCATCACCAGGGAGAAGCTTTTTAATGGCCTCTCAAAGGCAAAAAATACAGTCTCCATGGGACCCAACAACATCCCTGGTTGTATCCGACATGAGCTGAGGCATGAGCTCTCAGCTCCATTAGGCACCCTATTCAACCAAAGCCTGAGCACTGGCTTCATCCCAGCCAAATGGAGGACAGCCACTGTCGTCCCTCTACACAAATGTTAAGCATCCACTGACCCAGGCAATTATAGGCCCATTAGCCTAACTAGCCTGATCTGCAAGGCCATGGAAGGCATTATCATGGACATTATAAACAAGGACATTGGCAACCTCCAAATGCTTGACCCACACAGTTTGGTTTTGTCAAAGGGAGATCATGCCTGTTAAACTTGGTCAACTTCTTCGAAACAGTCACCAAAGCCATGGACAAGGGGAAGACAGTACACACCACCTACCTTGACCTAGCCAAAGCCTTTGCCACTATGCCCCACTTGGGCATAACAGATAACCTCTCCCAGCTAGGCATTGACCCATATGTTACCAGGGAACCACTTTATAAGCTCAAAATCCTGAAATACTGAATTTCAGAATCTCAAGCCTATAAAGTCGAACACATGAAAATTGCGAACCCGGAAATGTCAAATCCGACAATGTCAAACACATGGTATGGATAGCGTGCTAGGTGAGTGTTGTTTATTTTAGGGTTTTGGGGAGGGATTGTGTGTTTGTGAGTGTGTTGGGACGTTTTATGTGTGGGTTAGGGTAGGTAGGTCAGGGTGTGAGTGTGTTAGTGTTGGGAGTGGTGGCATTTGTATGTCTGTGATGTGTGTTTGTGCAGGGGGTGTGTGGAATGTGTGGTACTGGGCTGTCTGTGTTATGGAGTGCAGTGCAACCTCAGAGATAGTATATATTAGTAGGGGGGTGCTGGAGGTGTGCATGTTTGTGTTTGTATATGTTGTCTGGTGTGTGTTGTGTCTTTTTGCGATTTTGTGGTTTCAGGAGTTTGGGTTTCGCGGTTTTGTGGTTTTGGTTATTTGGATTTTCAACTTCATGGTCTCGAGATACTTAAATTTGATATTTCAGTATTTCAAGATTATGAAGTGAATCTGTTACCAGATGGGTAGCTAACTGGCTCACTGATAGAACCCATTCAGTCAAAATAGGGGAAGCCACCTCTAGTAGTTGACCCATAATGAGCAGTGTACCACAAGAATCGGTCTTGGGGCCTCTACTGTTTGGGAAATACTTTTTCTGAGGTGCAAGCCAAAACCAGTAGTCTGTGGCTTACCAAGATTGCAGATGACTGCAAGCTGGGTGCTGTCTTAAATTCCCCTAGTGATGTGAACATCCTCCAAGAGTGCCTTACCCAAATTAATGACTGCTGCCAGAAGCATGGCCTCAAACTGAATGCCAAGAAATGCATCATTATCACCTATGGGGAAAATGGCATCCTCACTAATTATCACATTAATAACAATGTACTAAGCACACAATCAGTCGTGAGGGACTTGGGCGCCCAGGTTGATAGCAACCTGACTTTTGACCACCACATTGCTTCAGTTTTATAAAAGGCTTTCTACATGACCTACCTCAAAGTAAGGATATTTCATCAAGGAACAAGGAGGTCATAACATCCCTGTACTCCTCCCTTATCAGACCAGTTATCAAGTACAATGCCTCCTTCAGCATGTACCTTGCCAAGCACATGCAGTTGGAGAGACCACAGAGGTTCCTGAACAGGAATATCCTGGATGTCAAACACCTATCCTATACAGAAAGGCTAAAAGCCTTGTCCTCTAGTCAGTCTCGTACAGACTGCTCAGAGGTGACCTGTGTCTGGCATACAAGGCTATCTCAGACCCAGCCTTTGTGGAGTTGCTGCATATCCATAAGTCAAACTCTACTTGCGTTGACTCTGTCTCAATTACTAGCAAATTAAATACAGACCATATAATGTATAATTTTTAATGATTTTCTAGCATGAGTTTTACAAGTATATTAATGGCTTGGGATTGGACAGTTTTTGCTTTTCATGCACTGGATTGGCCGTGGTTTCTTTGAGATTTTATTGGTGTAAAAAAACAGGGCTAATTTTACTTTTAATTGTTCAATACAATTGGTTTTCATTGCATGTAGCATTTAACTTTAATTGGTTAAATTTTATGATACACGGCTGGTAGATTTTCTATCCCTTTTTATGTATGATTGGTTCAAAAATTGGAGGGGGTGTTTTTGGAACTGCTTTTATTCATTCATTTGTTTCTGAATGTAATTCAGTTGTTCTGAAGATGTCAAAATATTGACAAAAGTGCTAAACTGTTATTTTTTTGTAGAAGAAAATGCAAAGTAACGACTAATGAACAAAAAATGGCACACATGGAGCTGGAGAGCAGCTGATGCAGTAAAACAAGGATGATATCACCAGTAGATTCAAAGTACAAACAATTTATTCCACACAAAGTATATGCACAAGCTTTCATCCCTGCTCAATCAGGAACTTCTTCAAAGTAATTCAGTTAGTAAAACACACTTCAATACTAAATAGGCAGTCAGTAAAACACACTTCATTTAAATACTAAATAGGCATACAATCAGTCCTAAAAACCACGCCCCCCCTTTTTTTTTTACTACACTGCTAGTAAAATATATCTTAAACAATAAATAAACTTTACCTCATCTCTAAAATACAATACATTCCCTAAAACATTCACTAAAACAACTATTTAAATTTTATTTTTAAAATATAATACACTTAAAACATTTCTCAGTAATTTTCATCTTTCCAGAGCTTTTAGTTTTAAAAAACATGTGAGAAACTGTCATTTAATCCTGGCCATTGCAGGGAATTCATCCTTAATTGCCATAGGGCTTCTTGTTTTTCTAATATTAATGCCCATGGCCCACCCCTTATATCTGGTTGTATTGTCTCCAAAATACCAAATGTAAAAGTATGGTCAGGATATTCAATGTTATGTCTGGCTAAGGCATTTGTTTCTTTCTTGTTCCTTATATCTCTTACATGTTCATAAATTCTACTTTTTAATTTCCCCTCTGTTTTGCCTATATAAAAACCATAGGCATTTTGTGCAAACTGTGCAATATACTACTTTCTCTGTTGTGCATGTACCTTTACTGGTAATCTTCACTATGGTATTGTTGATGTTAAATGAACTACCTCACAGATGTAACAACAATAATTGCAGGTCCCACATTTTTCATGTAGCCATTTTGTTGGTTCACATTTGTCTTTTCTAAAACATTTTTTATAGTTCTGCCTTTTTATATACAATAGTAGGTAGTTCACCTACTATATTTCTGGTGTCCCTATTATTAGTTAATACCACACAATTTTTAAATAGGATGTCAGCTACATTCTTCCTACTTTTATTAAAAATTGTGATGAATGCACTATTGAATTTCTTCTCCTCAGATGTCTCAGTATTTTGACCTATTTCTTGAGTCTGTGATTGTATGCTTATGGTAGTTATGACCTCCCTGTCATTCCGTTCAATTTCTTCATGTTGTTTTTGATCTAGTAATGGCTTAAAATGTCCCCTCTCTCTTTTATTTACCACTTCTAACATCAAGCCATTTATTAGTGAATTGGGATATCCCCTCTTCTGAAACATATCTTTCAGGCAATCACATTCGTCGAGGAAACTTTCAAATTCAGATACCATTCATGCAGCCCTTACATATTGACCTTTTAATACAGCTTTCTTTTGCTTAAATGGATGACAGTTACTAAAATGTAAAAAAGCTGTTTGAATATGTTGGTTTTCGATAAATTTCAGCTTTAAACACTTTAGATACTCTATTAGCCTCACATCTAGGTATGGTATTTCATCAATTCCAACCGTATGTGTGAATTTAAGAAAAGGGGTACACCCATTCAAATATTCTAAAAACTCAGGAATAGCCTCACCTGGCCCCTCCCAGTACATAAAAATATCATCCAAAAATCTCGTATAACATATACAGTGGGAGAAATAATTTGAATTAAATAAATATTTTTCTCCTAATGTAACATGACAATGTTAGCATATGTCCCACCACAAGCTTAACCCACTGAGACACCTTCTGTTTGCAGATAGTACACTCCATCAAATAGAATAAAGTTGTTATGCAAAACAATACTTAATAGATGTTCAAAATTATTCATTTTTACCTGTGGTACATTCTTTTCCAAAAGATACTCACAAAACCATGCTACCCCTATCTCATGGGGTATAACAGTATAGAGGTCTTTCACATCTATAGTAATAAAATAACCACATTCGCTATAATCTAATTAAAGCCACTGCCTTAACCCCAGTATTACCAAACAACCATGACAACATTCCCACACAATTTAGCAAGTTCTTTACCAAAACAGTCCAAACCCTTACCAGTGCCCTCAATACCACTAGCAGCCCTATACCAGGTGCTAGCAAAACTCACCCTACTACTCAACACAATACCACCAATGTTTCCCTACACCCTGTATTCACTAAAATTATTTCAAAGCTCCTTAAGAAACACAAACCAACCACACTAGCTGCTGACACCCTACCAGCTGAATTCCTTCAGATAGCAGCAGATGCCATAGCCTATCCCATGTCCATCCTCATAAATAGGTCACTTGCAGAATTCAAAGTCCCCACCCTGTGGAAAACATCACACATTATTCCACTGCACAAAGGGGGCAACTCCTTAGAACTCATCAACTACCACCCAATCACAATACTCTCATCTCTATCCAAGATATTAGAGAGAGTTGTACATTCCCAACTACTTCAGTACCTCTTACAAAACAACTTAATCTCCAAAACCCAGCATGGCTTTAGACCATCCCACAGCACCACCACAGTATTACTATCATTTACAGGTATAGTTAACCACAATAGAAACAAGGGGCTATTTGTATCTTCCATTTTCTTAGACTTATCTAAAGCCTCTGACATGGTAGACCATAACATTCTTCTCCAAACTTTATCTACCCTAAACCTCAGCCCCTCCACTATATCATGGTTTACTAGCTACGTATCTGGTCGACAGCAGGCAGTCCTATGGCATGACCAGCTGTCCCCCCCGCTACCAGTATCCATAGGTGTTCCTCAAGGATCCATCCTTGGCCCACTATTGTTCTCACTATTGACCAACCAAATCAATTCCTCCTCACTCACAGCATCAGTGTTACAATACGCAGATGACACCACCCTTATAAGTGCCACCCCCACATTAAAGGAACTGCAAATCCTCACCCAAAACACTCTTACTCTAGCCGAAACATAGTTCACAAACATCAAATGTATTCGTAACCCTAAAAAAACTAAATTAATTATTTTCGGCCCAGGTCATGCCCCCCCACCCCCAACAACACTTTCACCATTCACTCCAAAGATAACATTCAAATCACTCCAACTGCACATACTAAACTGTTAGGTGTAGAAATAGACAATAACCTCAAATCTGACATCCATATAGCACAAACCATTAAGAAAGTTAATAAAAAACTAGGACTTCTCTATAGGAACAAACACTTTATAACTAAACAAACCAAATCTGCTATTGCAAGAACTCATCTCTTATCCATCCTTCTCTATGCCTCTCCCATCCTTACTAATCTCCGCCAGAGTGATCTGAACAAAATCGAATCTTGTTATAACAAAATAGTCAAGTTCGCTACTGAAACCTCATACAAATCCCACCACTGTCTCGTCCTTAACCAACTCAATTGGATCAAGCTACCTCAACTACTTCTGTTTAATCAACTCACACTAGTGCATAATCTCTTCTACTTTCCAGAAAATAACCCTGAACTTCAAAATATAATTAACCCCTACTTCCCTACCAAAGCCTTAAGATCTAGCTCTCAGAACCTAATAAGCATTATCAGACACAAAAATGATGCTGGCAAATCTCTCTTTGCCGGCACTATTGCCAAAATCTGGAACTCACTACCTAGCCAAATAACCTCCACTACCTCAACTATTCAATTTAAGAAACTCCTGAAAACCCACTTCTCAAACAATTGGCTTTGTTCATGCTACTCCCCAGGTTAATTTGCACCAGTACCATGTTCAAGGATTCTACTAAAGGTCCCCTAATTCTTTTCACTGTAAAGCCTAATAATCACTGGTTATTTTTGTAACAAAATATTGAGAGTACTCATAATTTAGAAAGAAAAAAAATGTTTTCTTGTGTGTTTATATTTTATATTCTATATAAACCCTACTACTAGAATGCTGTATGCTGACTTTACTAAAGGACTTGTTAATCTATACATAACTTATGTTTCTGTGGAACCTATATCTCTGTATGATATTCTTGTGTAATTTCTTTATGACATGCTATTGGAGCTTTTCTCCCCGGGCCTCTGCTGAAAATAGATGTGTGTCCAGTCGGTCTTTCCCTTGTTAACAAATGTAAAATGAAAAATGAAAAAATAATTAATTAATAGCCCCATGGAACTGACAACACAATATACTTTATATACTTTTAAGTTATATAAGTGGACATAGCATATATCTTTGATATTTCCTTTGAATAAAAATATATAAAAAGCCTCAGTAAACAGCGGTCAAAAATAACTTTTGCATTCTTTTGAGAAATTACACTTAAGCAGAAAAGATACAAAATGTCAAAGGTAGCTTGTCTTATTCATTAGAAGAAAGACACAAAAATTCATTTCTCATACTAGTAAAAGTACTGCAGCCTGCCAGTACATCTAGTAACAGACATGGGTAACCAGAGAAAAACTCAGCCATGAAAGAAAAGCTACAAATACTGTATTCCCCCAGGAACTCTTAACTACTTCATGTAAAATGTTCATCTTTAGATAGTTTGCAGTGCTAAAGGTAATTTTCCATTTAAATGTTGTGGGGTATGCTATTTATTTTTTTAGTATTCATAAAACAAGTGGCTCTGCCAAGAACATTGATGGCTGTTTTCAGATGTAGCTTGGGAATTTACAAAAGATGAAAGCCAACATTTTCCAACACAAACGGTATTTGTCATAAATAATAAAACAGCACATGAAACAGTAATGCATTATTAATAGCATCACAATAATTAACCAAGTCTTGTTCTAGTAGTTGTCCAATAAGTAAATTCACTTAAACTCCTGCTTTGTTTATGAACTATGACAGTTTTTTCCATAGACGCAGAAGGTGTTTTGTCATTATCTGTTCCTTTAACTGCTTATGTTAATATGAATTTTAAAAAAAAGCTTTGCAGGCCACATCTTTGTTGGATGGTAGCTTAGGGAATACATTTTGGAATATGTTTTTTAAAAGTAGTGTAAACCAGTTCTACTCATCCAACAAGTTCAAAGAAGCCGGCTTGCCACAAAAAACAACTAAAACAGTACAAAAACCAGCAATGCCACTTGGAGCAAGCAAGCAACCAGACAAAACAAATGTCAAAGCAACTCTTTAATGAATCCACATTAACACTTCACAAAATCATTGCATTTTCGTCCTTATGATAAAGACTTCATCAGATGAATAAAAACCCATTGTGATTACCTATTTATACCTTAATTGTAAATGTCCTGACCAATAGAAACATACATTCAATCATCCTAGAAATTTCAAAAATCATTTTAGCTTAAAAACCTTTAAAATTAATTAAGATAATATTAATTTAGTATGAGACACAGATATGTATAACTGCTAACTATAATTGCAGATGGTTGATTCTAGACTGAAGTTTATAGTTAACAAGCTCAGTGGCATCCTGCAGAAGGGGTGTGTGTGTGTGTGTGTGTGTGTGTGTGTGTGTGTGTGTGTGTGTGTGTGTGTGTGTGTGTGTGTGTGTGTGTGTGTGTGTGCATGTGAGTGTGAGATATTTATATATATGTATTATATATATGGGTCTAGGACGTTTGCTCGAATGAGCAAACATCCAAAACCCAAACGGCCGAGCATACTTAAGTGAAAGTGCTTTTCACCGAAGAAGCACTTTCGCATAAGTATGTCTGTTGCCGAGGCCGTACTATGGTGCGGATAAGGGAAAATTCCTTTTTCCCCACTGTAGTGTGGTTTTGGAGGGAGAATATGAAAGTAGGGTGGGGGAGTGCACCCTGCTAAACTGTTAATGTAGTGTTTTTTTTTTTTTAGTAACATGCTTTAACGAAAGCGCTTTTTTGATAAAAGCGCTTTTGTTAAAGTGTATTTGGTGGTTGTGGATTCGGACGTTTGCTCATTTGAGTAAACGTCCTACATATATATATATATATATATATATATATATATATATATATATATATATATATATATATATATATATATATATATATATACATGCATATATAAGGAATACAGTGAATACTGAAACTCACTTTTAAAATATGGTGACATGGCTTGGCTGTTTTGTACTGTAAGGGGTATAAAATTGTGCAGGTGTAACTTTTAAAAGTACAAGAAGTATATATTTCTGGGTCAACTAAGTAGTTGTGTATCTGTTAGAATCACAACAAGATTCTTAATTTTGCAGAGTCTACCCTACCAAGTGGACAAAGTTACAATTTACACCTCCACCCCAAGGCACGCATTTATGCACACTTTTTAGTGCTATGATTTTGGCCCTTATGTTATGATTTTTGATGGCCCCCAGCTATGATTTGGAAAGCTAAGAGGATGAACAGCAGGAACCAGTGTGATGCAGTTCCTACATCAACAAATTATTTATACAAAAAGAAAAAAGTTTCATGCTAACTGTAAAAGATCTCTACTTCATCATTTTAAAACTGTTAAGCAACCTCCTCAAGCTTACCATTAGGAAATGCAAGTGCTACTAAGACTTAAGGGTTATAACTAATCTAAAAAACCATCAGTAAGGCATTTCTCAACTACATTAGAAAGCTTAGAAGTAACCAACAATTCTTTTCTGAACTTATCTCTGATGGTACTTCCTTCTCTGACCTCAAAAGACATTGCTAATGTTCCTGAGGACATATTGTCATCCATCTTCACCCCATCCTCCCTCACACGGCAAAATCACTCTGGACTATATATTCTTACACTTTCCAAAATGTCAAAATATCAGTTCCATGGGTCATGACAAAAACACTGGACGTCTGCTGAGAAACAGTAAGTCCCACCTAACTAAAGCACTCCACCAAATTTTCAACTTACGTCATCAAAGTGTGGAGAACAGCTGTTGTGGTGCCCCTGCATCAAGGTGGCCTCTCTATTAACCCTGAGAATTGATAGCTGTTAGTCTCAATGGTGTTAGTTGCAAGGCTCTAGAATGTATTGTAACTGAACTAATATACAGTGATCTCTAGGTGACCTTGTTTCATGTGACACATATCATAATGGTTTTGTAAATATCAGAACATGCATGCTTAACCTGCTTGTGTTTTTAATGGATTTACCAAGGTCATGGATAAAGGGAATGTAGTCCACACTACCTAAGTGAATCTTACAAAGGACTCTGATGGTATCCACCATGCTGGAGTTATTGACAGTCTCTCCTAACTCAACATAAACTCATACATAGTTTCCTGGACAGCTAACTAGTTGTTTGATATAATCTATAATGGTAAGGCCAAGGGTATTTTGTCCAGACAGAAAAATACCATCAGTGGTATCCCACCGGGCCTTCGTTTGGACCATGCTCATCTCTGGCAAATACCTCTCTAAGATGAAAGATGGTATCAAGGGACTATAGGTAATGAAGTTTACTGATGATTGCAAATTAGGCTTTGCTGGTTTCAGGACTTTATTTTCTGTGTTCAGAGCTATCCAGGCCTTGCTGTGGTAATGGGAAGTCCTATTGCTTACCAGTGGGAGTGGTGAGCATTGTACTGCCTATCTAACACTAGAGGAGTGGTTTCCAGCTCTGAAATTGTAATTTTATTAGCCTTTTTGGGCTGATTTCTATCCCTTTCAACTTTCTGGCTTAAAAACGCATGTGTTTGCACATTTTTTGCATCGTGCAGCACCACGGGGCTACTGTTAAACTATTCCAATTGACAGAAAGTCTGCTCTTCAAATTTTCCCTTATAACTAGCTGGTGTCTCAGTAGTAGCACTAAAATCTGAACCATAGCCGCCTTAGGGCCCACTTAGGCGGCCGCAGGCTCTGAGGAGCAGGGCACTTTTCAGTATTTAGTTTTGGAGCTAGGATGGGGAGGAGGGGGGGAGTGGTGGTGTGGCAGGGGCGCCATAGAGCCCTTTTGCCTAGGGCACCAGTTGACCTAAGGCCGCTCCTGATCTGAACCCCTGTGACTAGCACTTGCTCTCGAACCTGCTGGAAAGCACTAGGAAGCTTTAAACTGATACAAGTACTCATCTCTCCTTGTTAATAATGAGAAATTAATCGTAGGCACTAAGCAGCCTATAATTGCAAAGTACCTTGCAAAGGTAAGGGAAAACAGCTCTTGTACTTTACAAAAAAAGCACCTAAACAGGCATGTCCAAGGGTCAGCTTCCAGTGATTTTGCCTGTCCACCTGGTGAATCTGGGTATACTGGGGCAATGCAGCAACTGCCTCATGTACACAGACAACCCTCTCCTCCTACCACCAAACACTACAACCTGTGACAGATGCACTTACATAGACAAACTGGAAGCAAAGCTCTCTCCAGCCAAGATTGTGCTAGACACTCAAGAGGAGAAGGTTAACACCTGCACTACACCTCAAGCAACACATAGCACTTCAAAATCCACACCATCAACACTAAACCCACATATGTGGAGGCCCTCAACATTAACCTTCCCAAGCAACAAGAACCTCCAAAGCTGAAACTCAAACAAACACCAGTCACAACCAAAGTGACACAGAGCTCACAACATCAGTGTGCCAACCAACAACAGCCACTAAGGCAAGACAACGTACCTAACACTTTAGTCATAGGTGACTCTATAGTCAGGCACACTGATGTCCCACCCACCAGGCTGAACAAGGAGAAAATTACAGTCAGCTGCCTGTCGGGTGCCAGGATCCACCACATAACGCATGCACTCATATCACTCCACAACAAGTACAAATATGACTCTGTCATTGTCCATATTGGAGTAAATGACTTGAGACGTACCTCCCTGGATTACATGAAAAGAGACATGGAAGAGCTCTCGGATATTGTGGCCCAGGCAGGTATGACCCTAGCCCTGAGTAGCATCCTGCCTTCGCTCAGAATGATACCACAGTATAAGGACAAAATGAGTGACTTCAACAATTGGCTAAGCTTCTGGTGTCATTCAAAGGGGATCCATTATCTGTCTGCCTGGGATGACAATACTTTGCCAGAGATGGTCTGCACCTGTCACCCCTGGGATTCAGGTTACTGGCTAAAGCTCTTGCCACCCATATAGTGCCATTTTTAGGCAAGGTTCAAAGGACAAAACCACCACTGTAACAGATACAAGCATGCAAAATCTGAAGGCAATGCTACTCAATGCTAGAAGTCTAAACCTCAAAATGCACTCTCTCGAGGCACTCTTAAAAATGGAGAACATCGATATCTGTGCAGTAACTTAAATCTGGTTCAAGGCTCCAGAGAGCACCCCTGCAATACCAGGATAGAACATTTACCACACTTTTCGGCCACCAAACCAAGACCAAAACACTAAAGATGGAGGAATGTCCATATTCGCCAAAGATATTCACACCTCCGGGCTAGTTGCCCAACACAATGCATCTGAAATTCTCCAGGTGCAACTAACACTAGGTAAGACTGCAATCCAAACTTTAGCTTGCTAAAGATCCCCCACCATGCCCCAAGATTCTCACTACACCTTTCTAAACATACTGGAAAATATTAAGATACAATCAAACACCCTAATACTGGGTGATTTCAACTGCCCTGCCATTAACTAGGAAAACTACTCGGGTACCAACACCTTTTCCCAACAGTTCTTGGAATTAATAAATTCCAACACCATGGATCAACTAAGCATTGTCCCATCAGGGGCTCCAATATCCTAGACCTGGTCATTACCAACATGGGAGATAGATGCTCCACACCAGTGGTCACCCCATCATTGGTCAGGTCTGACCATAAGTTAATCACCCTTGACATCCACATCCCACCCCCACCCCCAGTAAGGAAACCTCCATAAAAAATTTCTCCAAAGCCAACTTCATGCTACTCAAGTCAGAAGTGACAAACTTCATGACATCCATGCAGACGGGAGCTGAAAGTTCGACTGCTGAATCCTATACTAAGGCACTGTACAAGCACATCCACTTGTGCATGAATTGTGCCATCCCAAATAGAACCAAGACACTCTCCTCCAAAAAAAGAAAGCCAATCTGGTGGTCTCCTGCCATAAACAAACTAAACAATAGAAGGAAGAAACTGTTGCAGAAAAGAGGAAAATCCCAGGATGCAAAAAACTCCCTTAACCTCAGTAAGAAGCTGATATTTCTCATAAAATCCTCCAAAGCTAGTTACGAAAATAAAATTGCCAAAGATTCCTAAGACTACCACAAGGCATTCTATAGTTATGTCAAGAATCTAAATGGCAATGCTCAGATCTGCTCTGAGCTACAACAGAATGACATTAAATATACTGATCCCAAGGATATTGCCAATATCCTGGCAGATCAATTTAGTGCCAACTTCACCCCCTCTCACTCCCTAAAGGGCTCATCTCAGTACCAAAAGATTGTCAAATTCCGGTAATCACGGCCACACAGGTAGCCACCTCACTCTCCAAAGCTAAGAATACAGCATCCATGGGACCAGATGATATCCTGGGCTGTGTACTACATGAACTACAAAATGAACTAGCACCTCACCTAAGTGTCATGTTTAATCATAGCCTCACCTCAGGCTTTGTGCCCACTGAGTGGCGCACAGCTACAGTTATCCCACTCCACAAGGGGGGATCCACCTTGGATCCCAGGAACTACCGTCCCATCAGTCTGATGAGCCTGATCTGCAAGGGCATGGAACACATTATCATGGAACTTATAAACAAAGACATTGGCAACCTTCAAACACTGGATCCCTTCCAGTTTGGGTTCGTGAAGGGCCGATCTTGTCTCCTGAACCTGATTGACTTCTTTGAATCAGTCACCAGAGCTGTGGACAAGGATAAGGTGGTCCACACAGCCTATCTGGACCTCACCAAGGCGTTCGACACCATCCCCCACTCTGGAATCATAGATAAACTTACTAAGCTGGGCATAAATCCCTACGTCACTCAATGGGTTGCCAACTGGCTTACTGACAGAACCCAGACTGTAAAAGTAGCTGACTCCAAATCCATCTCCAGACAAGTGACAAGTGGAGTACCTCAGGGTTCAGTCCTGGGACCACTCTTGTTTGGCATCTACTTCTCTGAAGTACAGACCAACACTAAGGGACTCTGGCTAACAAAGTTTGCAGATGACTGCAAACTGGGAGCCATTATTGAATCCCCAAATGATGTTAACATTCTACAAAAGGGCCTTACAGAAACAGATGCTTGGTGCCAGAGCCATGGGCTCAAGCTTAATGCCAAGAAATGTATAGTTATCCCCTTTGGGAAAAAACATGTACCCATGAATTACCACATAGGTGGCAGTATACTAATCACCGAAAGTGTGATGAGAGACTTAGGGACACAGGTGGACAGTGGTCTCACCTTTGATAACCATATCGCCACAACAGTCAGGAAATCCTTCTATGTGGCACACCTCATCACTAAGGGCTTTTCATCCAGAAAAAAGGAGGTTATTGTCCCACTGTACTCATCCCTCATTAGACCCATTATAGAGTACAATGACCCGTTTGGTATGTACTGCACAAGACATCTGCAACAGCTGGAAAGGCCACAGAAATACCTTTCTAAAAGAATCACAGGCTTAAATCAGATGCCCTATGCTGATCGTCTAAAAAAACCTCCAGCTATACTCTGTGGCATATCGTCTACTCAGCGGCGATCTCTGCTTAACATACAAGGCCATGTCAAACCCTGAGCTGTTGGACATGCTCCACTTAAAGGAATCCCAATCCCTCAGAGCCACATGCTCCAGGGATCTAAACCTACATGTCAAGCAGAGTGCCTCCTTGGGCCTCTTCAAAAGGAACCTTGATGATTGGATGGGAGATAGGAAATTCACCCCAGGGATCATGTCAGTCACCCTGCTAGACAGGGGTCCAGGGAAGTAAATATTGTGGGAAGAAATATCCAGGGAATTGTTATGGATAGGCATGTATAGGCCCTAGGACCGAAAGCCTAGTACCAGCCTATGAACCTATAAATCCCATTCTGGCATTAAGATTATCCAGCAAAGGCTTGACCAAACAAATACTTAGCGTGTTAACTCATGAGCTTACACTCAGTGACAAGAATCACAATATAGTTTGCTTTGGTAAATGTGAAATTACAGCCATATACCATTTGAATAATTTTCCACTATGAATATAACCCAGTAATCAGACAATTGCGTACATGTACTGATAGCAAACTCTCCTTTGATCACCACATTTGCCATTGTTAGAAAATCCTTCTGTCTTGCTCAGTTTGTCCATTGTTATATATCTTCAAGGTCTAGGGCAGTTATAGTCCCATATTTTTCCTTCTATATCAGTCCCATTATTGAGTATAATTTCTCCTTTGGTATGTACCTCCCTAAGCACCTAAACAAACTCAAATGGCCTCAACAATTCCTCATGATAAAGCTCTAAGGTCTTAGTACCCCTTGTTATTTTGATAGACTGAAAGCCCTATGCTTCTACGCTACCTTGTATAGCCTCCTGAGGGGATATCTGTGCCTAGCCTTCTATGCAATGAATGACCCAGCACTTAGTGTACTCCAGTCCCTCCCCCTAAATTGCCTCCTTGGTAATACCATCACTAACTCTAGAGATCTAAATCTGTACTGCCACATTAACAATACCACTTGTTATGAGAGGTACTTAATCCAGCATATCCCTCATATCTGTAATGGGCTGCCATATATATTGGAATACTTTTTAAACCAGTGTGGATGATTGGGCAGTTGATCATATATTTACACCAGACATATAAGAGAATAAGTAACCAAAAACCAGACAATGGAAGTGCTGTACGTAGAAATGTTTAATCACAACCATAAACGTTGAATTTGCACAAGGCGTTTTCATCCAAGAACCTCTCAGACTTCCTCAGACATGATATAAAACACTTCTAATTACTTACTTTTATACAATTCACCTTAATTGACTAATTGATAGATTTGTACCTTTAAAAACATATTACTATTTATTATAAAATTCTAAACAATAAATTAATTAAATATATAAGTATATTAAAACCACCACAATTAATTAAAATATGTACACATATAATGTTGTAATAGTATTAAATGTATCAATATGAATGATCATATATAATAGATGAATAAATAGATAAATGTAATAAATGACTTGATAATTAATACCTGAACAGGAATAAATATAGAAAAATTATAGTTTTAAAATAGATATATTGTATACACACAACTGATTTCTAAAAAGCCACTTTTATATTTTTGCAGATCTGAGCTTTAACAGAGGTAGAACTGAAATAGAATCATTAAGCCCTGGGGTTTTATTAGCTTCCAGGGTTATCTGCCATAATGTTTCTCTGAATTCCAATTTAGTTTCCCAGGGACCCCCTCTTGCCTCTTGGGGAACCATTTCAATTACAGAAAAAAGGAATTGTGCATTACTGCATTCTAGTGTATGTTTAAACAAAGCATTTGCACTGTTCTTTTTTCTCACATCATTCAGATGTTCTTATATTCTGCGTTTTAGTTGTCTTTCAGTTTTACCTACATAAAAGACATCACAGGATCCACATGTAACTAAATAAACTAATCCCTTTGAATTACAGTTAGAATCATTTTTATTATATATAGTTTTGTGTCTTACTTGTAAATATACCTCTTCCCCTTGTAATATGTGTTTACATTGGTTACAGGCACCACATTTATATGTCCCCTTCCTTTTTGTGTAAATATCTGGACCACTGGGCCGGCTCTTTTGGTATATTATTTGGAGGTTTTTGTTATGGAGCTTTTGGAAGAGCTGAATTCACCTTCGTACAGCCCCAATGATGGTCGGGGCCAAGATATGGGTGAAATACGTAGAATCTCCGATCAGTTGACACAACTCATGAATATCCTGACTCCTATTGGTCGAGGGCAGATAGCCTAGTATGCCCTCGGGCAGATATGAGGGGTCGTTGTGTTACTTTCAAACACAGGTCTGCCTGGCAATTAGGAAGCACTAGTCAGAAGTGAACGAGTACCGAAGGAAAACAGTACAGTAAACCAAGGTTTAGGGCAACCAGGAGGTTCATGGATTAATACAACCATGATTGTGCGTGAATGCACAAGAATCAAATAACTGACCCAATGAGGAAACTGAAATGAACAATGACCGCAGACGTCAGGATTTAAATGACTGGCTGCAGTTAAAGCCAACTTTTCAAAAAAGAAACTTGTAACAAGTACAAGGTACCAATTCTGATACTTACAGAGTAAGCCTTAACAAGTTCAGGATTGTTTAATGAAAATACATATCTCGGGGAATGTTTGAAACATGGGATAGTACCCAAAGGTTTACGATTCTTCAAATATCCGAATAATGTATCAGAAGGAACTGAACTGCACAAAGAATTAATTACCATTTTTGACAAATGTGGTCTGGACATTTTAAAGGCTTTGATTCGTAATTATGATTGAGAAATGTTGATTTTAAATGAACAAATTGATGCACTGGATTTATGTATCAAAAATGATTTGTTGTTTAGTGTACAGAGTGAACAGGATAAATACTATGGTATTAGAAGTGTGATAGATACAAAGTGTGATGACATTTTAAAGAGAAAATGTAATAAACTTGATCGTGACCTAAGGGAATACAGTGAGGGTAAACAATAACCGATGCCTAGGGCCCAACACAACAGTTTTCTCACTGGTAGAACATATTTGGAGGTAATACAGGAAAACAGACAGAACACAATGAGAATGCAATGGGGTCACAAAACAGGCCAAGTAATAGTGGAAATAACCACAACAGTGGATATGTCTCCCCACGCAGATCGGAAAGATTGAGGCAGAAATACAATAATAACCATTTTTATCAAGCCCCCCTCCAACAGAGGGGAGGGGGCAACAGAGGGACATACAGGTAGGAGGGGAATCTTACAACAGGACTGATATTCCAAACACTACACATGTTTCTAGTTGGCAGGGATTCCATATATTTAATTATAGTTCTTTGGATGTCACAAAAGAATTCTTCAATTTATTTATGAAAGGTTTTAAATATATACCTATGAAAAAAGGTAACCTATCACAGACGATATTAGATATTAAGATGTTTATTAGAAAAATAAATGTGTAGCAGTTTTTCAATGGTACACCACTAGTTATACCAAATAGTACGATTCCTAGAAAAAATAGCACCTTTAATCCACCACTTCATCCACAATTGAAAAACTTGGAAAATGTACTAGAAAATGAACTCAGGAATTTATTTAAAAACCAGGAGAATAGTTATATTAAAAATAACTTAACTAAGGAAGAAAACACTTTATTGAAACAACTGTGTACTAACCCAGAAATACGGGTCATGGAACCTGATAAAGGAGGGGGAATCGTATTAATGGATAAAATTTTATATGAAGGAAAAATGTTCTCCCTCCTTCAGGATGCGGACAAATACAGTGAAGTATCAATTAACGAAATTAACATCGCTTATCATAAAATAGATTTGGCATTGAAAGACCTGTTTGATCAGGGTGTTATTGATTTCCAAACATATTCATATTTGGAAAACAATTCACCTAGAATACCGTCCATATTTGGTATTCCTAAGGTGCATAAGGATGTGGAGGATCCCCCTTTTAGACCAGTAGTCGCATCAGAAGGTTCCAAAACAGCCCCATTGGCTAAATTTCTGGAGTGGAAACTCAAGGATATATGGGGGGATGCTCCCACATCCTTAAAGATTCTTGGGATTTTCTGACTAGAATACAGCCAGAATACTGTGTGGAACGCCTTACATTTTTATGCATTGATATTGTTGATTTATTTTCTATCATTCCACATGACTTATGATTGTTGTGGTTAGAAGAAGTGTTGAGAATGAGGTCAAATACCTCTGAAAATGACATTTTTCTCTGTTTAGAGTTAGCAGAATTGGTACTTAGAAACAATTTCTTGTTTTTTGAAGGGGAATTTTACCGGCAAGAACAGGGAGTTGCTATGGGGGCTAGTTGTGCCCCCACCTATGCAGATATTATTTTATCTGTATGGGAATCCAAATTCATTCATACCTTTGCCTTCTCACAACACTGGAAACTCTATACTACATACCTTGATGATATCTGTATTTTTTGGACAGAGGATATGGCCATGTTAGAAAAATTCATGAATTATCTTTCTGGAACTACTACCTTTTTGCAATTCACACATCAGGCAACATCAGAAAAACGTAATTATTTAGATGTGACTATATTTAACACTGGTAAAGGATTCAAATCAGTAGTTTATAGAAAGCCTACACTCTCCAATACATATATTAGTTATAGTAGTAGCATAGTCACTAGTCATTAGTTACCTGCAGTGGAAAGTGCGCTATAGAAGAAATCTTGAGTCGGGCTGCTATGACAGCTTTCTCAAGACCATCTCTCATGTCTCATAGCTAACCAGCAAAGGTGCAAAGCTTGTATAATGCAGATGTCTAACTCAAAAAGGGGTACCCCTTGGGATGATGTTGGGTGCTGCAGTTCCCAGGCAGTGGACTGAAGGAGCAGAGCTGGTCAGCCACTTGCTGGAACTAATGTTGGAGCTAAGTAATGAGCCAAAAATAAAAAAGAGAAAGAACCAATGTGAATAATTAAAATCATGAATAATGATTTGATGACACTGTAATGTACCTAGGGTCTCCTTTACCTGAAGCCCAGGTAGAAGATACACAAATAGGTAGAGATATTTGTGTTCTGTTTTATTCCTGTTATGAAAACTTGATGAGAGGGAATTAAGGAATAGATCAGAGACACAGCTAAGTTGTAAGCTATAATGAAGATTTGTTACATGGAAACAAAACTAAGTATTGTTGAGCAGAGGACTCTGCCGAGACCAGATTTGGGACCTTGCAAGAACAATTCATCTGAATAATCATGCCTAATCACAAAAACAGGAAGACAAATCTTAGTGTGATATTTTATGATGTAGCAAAAGGAACAGAATATGGTCTATTGTTTATTTCTTCCATAAAGCCCTCAGAGTGAAACTGCTTCTGTTCTTGATTGTACCTTATAATTCAAACTGGTTCATAAAGTGCTAACAGCTTTGTCCCAAGTACATCAACACTACTGACATAATAGTACTTATTATTTTAAAGATCTTTACCTACTATATTGAGAGAAGTATACTGGGTAACATTTGACGGAAAGGTATTCTTACCCCTAATAATACCACTGCCAATTTGTCCACACAGAAGGCATTCTAGCCGAGAATCAAACAGGAGAACCCCTTGCTGTGAGGCAACAACGCTACCGCTGTACCACCGCGGCTTCGATATTGTGCTATGATACTGAGCTGAAATATTCTTCTGTACAAAAGAGACATTTTCTGCTGATAACAGCTTACATTATGTTTTGCACAATACTCCGTGCCTTTGAAATCTCCAGAAGCCAAGATCATCCTAACATGATGTTAGATGGCAGAAAAAAGAAAACCCTGGAGTTCACAATGCTGCATGTTGTGTCTCCTTGCAATCTTTCAAAGCATCACAGATAAAAACTGCCTGCAAATACTGGCATCTCTCAGGTAAAAATTGAGAGGCTACTATTCCAAGAGTGGAGAAACACCAAATACATCTCAACTGCAGAGTATCTTCCATCACAGTTTACTTACTATATCTGATAACAGTCAAGACGTGAACCTGTACTAGCTTATTCAGACATTTTTATCTGAAGTGAGACTATCAAACATGTCTGTGTACAGTCAGTGGCAGAGAGGAGTTAGATTTCCAAGGTAACAGAGTCTGTACTTCTGTACTTAGTTCACAAAGAACCTAGTTACGGTTTGGGGAGGGTGAGAGGGATAGTTACAGAGAGCTCAACAAGTACAATTAATGGAATGAAAACCATTTAACTGAGCTGGCCTGATTTTTCTTGGGCAAGACTAGCATGTCAGCTAGACAATGCAGTACTTCTGTCTGGTCACTGTTACTAGTAAGCCCCCTTTTTACAGAAGGAGTATTACAGACCATGTTTCTAAATCCTGATCTTAATGTAGAGGAATGGAAATGGCTTAAATAAGAAACACTAAAGGAAAATTATCACATTGTTGGAAGCCATTTCTGGAACTTTGACAAAATATATCTTTTTTATTGCACATATAATTGTATTTGTACTTCTGGAACGTTGACAAAATATTTCCTTTTTATTGCACATATAATGGTATTTGTATTTCTGTGCAGCTTTCGTGCCTCATTTTTTCTAACAGTTTTCTATTCAGTTTTAGAATAATTTTATATTTCACTATGTATGTTCTTTACTTGTAAAACTTCTAATCTGTTCATTCACAACTTTATATTGAAAAAAATTGTTACATTTAAAGAAGACGTTTACTCCATTATCCTTCCTCCATTAGTGTTAACTATCCCCGCTAAACTTTAGTGTAAAACATTTCTTACTGTTGCACATCTGTTAATAGTAAACACATAGACACACACACACACACACACACACACACACACACACACACACACACACACACACACACACACACAAATAAGATTTCTGCCCAAAATGAAAGTCATAAATCCTTCAGCTATCCCAGTAGATTAATATGACTTATCATAGTCAATAGCTTGTCAGCTTCTGCAAAGTGACATGTATTTCACTTTTCAAGAAATGAAAGCTCCAGTATTATCTGACTTTTTACTTTTTTACTAAATCAGTAGACCAAAAATATCTGCCCAAGTACCAAACTAGGTATGCATGCTCATAGGATCATAGGGACTACAAGGCAAGTAAGTCTGAAAATCATGTGTGTCTTGCCAAATACCATGCACAGGATGTACCCTCCACTTTCAGAATGGCAAAACAAGTCATGCCATGAACAAAATTTAGGGTACCCATCCAATCATCAAAGCTGGTCTTGAAGAAGGCAATGGTGTCACTCTTCTTAATATGGAAAGTCAATTTATTCCAGATTTGGGACAAACACTGAGTAATAAATATGGTCCTCCAAAGTGTTTTCTTTCTATTTTAGTAGAGTTTCAAATCACTGGTTATGGTGCTGCTGTACAATTTATCCTGTGACAGTATAAGAAATCCTTTATGATGGAGTCTTTGACGGTGTAAAATGCCAGGCATAGCTCTCCACATCTGGGTCATTAAGGTACAGAGAACAGGAACAGGGCTTTTCCTCTGTCTATGTAGTTAAGTTTTTTTTAGGCCAGTAATCTTTTTCAAGAACCTTTGGGGCCTTTGTAGCTGCATAATGCATCTGATTAGGTACAAGCAGAAAGGAGAATTGTACTCAATAATTCATCTAATTAGGGCAGTGTACAGAAGTTAAATAACACCCTTTAACCTACATGAGATACATTCTGAAATCAGTTTGTGTTAGGCAGAAGAGTTTCCTAACCACTGTTGCAACATGGTGATCAAAGGTGATAAAATTGTAAATATAGGTGCCAAGATCTCTGACTGCTGTGTCTGTGTGGGGTGGGTTACTAGTTATGCTGTAAGTTGTAAATGAGGCTGTTTCCCAAAGGTGAAAATGCTGCATTTCCTTCTGGATTTAGTTTAAGCCCTTCCTCTGTACACTGTTGGCTTGTAAGGACATGGTTTTGCTGAAGCACTTCTGTATCAGTAAAGGAATGGATCCCAGATAGCATAATTGTTAAGGTCTTAGTCTTCAAGGTACAAGGTTAAATCCTGACCTGTAGACAATGTCTCTATGGAGTTTGCATGTTCTCTTGATGTCTCTATCAGGTTCCTCCCACCTCCCAAATACATGTTGGGTGTTTTTATCTCATAATCACCAAAATAAATTGAATGAAGTCATGAACAGCACAAACTCTGGGTATGTGCCTGTCGGGGAAGAGTTGTATAAACCAACTGCTTTAGGCATCTGTTGTGATGTACAGTATCCTATAACAGGGACCACAGACTGTGTGCCATGTCATGATTATCCACTCAGTGATGTAAAAACTGGTTCTAGGTGATTTGGTCATGTTGACTAATGTCACCAAAAATGGCCATGGGTATTTTTGCTGATGATACATGAGATGAGGACCCAACTTATTCCAACCTACACCAACACCAGGAACCCATGCTAACATTGAAAGGGGTGTATGTGCCCTTGGCCAGTGTGTGGCTACCAGAAAGCCCAGTAGCCCTGACTCAATAAGCCACTGGCTGACCAATGTCCAGTTGTCCAGCTTGAGTTACCTGGGATAGCTCTGTTGAGCAAAAGCTGGATGTAAAACCGATCAACCTACCAAACATGAACTAGTGATTGCTACACTCAGTGGAGGTTCATTGGCATGACACAGCTTTGAAGTGGATGATGTGATGGTAAGAAGCAGTCTGGGCATCTTCTGAAACAAGATGAAGGGGCTGTACAGCAAAGTCACTTGGGGTCCAGCATCTACTACACAACATGAACATAACCTAGGAATGATGTGTTAACTCTGGTGAGGGCGTCAGAAGACAGTGAGGAATGTCATCGGAATTAGTGACAGACTCATGGCAATCAAGCTCTAGTATAAGAACAAGCAGTATTCATAATCTCAGCCTATGCCCCACACCAGAGTTATGATGGTGAAGTGCATTCAGGCAGCTGTTGCAGGACATACTTGATAAAGCAGGCCAACATGAATTGGTGTAGATAATGAAGGGCCTAAATACCCATGAAGAGTGCCTGGGTCCTCATAGGGCAACATGAATAAAGAAGGAGAGGTCACTCTGGACTTATGTCTTGCAAATGGATAGATGGTGTCAAACATATGGTTCAGCAAGAGGGACAGTCACAAGGTAACATACAAGAGTGGGCAGTATGAAACTCAGGTGTTCTTTCTCCTAGTAAGGAAAAGGCACTGGGATAAAATCAAAAACTGCAAAGTCATCTCCAGTGAAACAGTCAGCCCACAGCATAAACCACTGGTTGCCACAATCAGCTGCAAGCAGTTGTCAGAAAAAGCTATAAGGTCAACAGAGACCAGGCTGAAGACCTGGAAGTTGAATGGAGAGAAAACACAACAGTTCAAAGACTTACCCAGGCCTCTAGCACCTCAAGAAGAAAATGAAATAAGTGGTGTAGAAGAAGAACGGCAGTGTTTCAAAACAGCAGTGAGTACTATAGAACAGATATGTGGCTGAGCCAGATATGGAAATAAGGTACATAAGTAAAGCTGATGGCAGAAAGTGGAAGTCCAGGAAGTTATCAAAAGAAAGAAGGAGTGCAGGAAAAAGTAGGAGATAGGAAAGAAAGCACAACTGTCTGACTAAGAGTCTAAGACAGGAACTGAAATAGCAAAGAATAAGGCATCACAGACACTCAACCACCTTCTGGAAAGTGGCTTTGTAGATGGCACAAAGAGGCTATCAGGCTGCAAGGCAAATACAGGAAGATAAGAGGATGGTCAGATGCCAGAAGCAACTTGCTCACCAGTCTGTAAGACATCAAAGACAGATGGATGGAGTTCTTCCAGCAGCTTCTGAATGAAGAAAACTCCATAGGAGCTGTACTGCCATAGACACAGTCTACAATGAGAGAAGAAGGGAAGTCCGTCATAGAAGAAGTAAGAACAGCACTAAGGAAAAAGAAGGCAGGGAAAGCAGCAGATTCAGAGGAGGTCAGAGCAGATATTATCAATATGTTTGATGAGAGAGGGGAGAAATGCCTCCTGAGGGTACTCATAGCAGTGTGGAGAGAAAGTCATATACCAAGTGACTGTAGAATAAGCAAACTAGTGCCAGTGTACAAGAAAAACAGGATATCCACAACTGTGGGTAGTACAGAGGTATCAAACTGCTGTCACACAGTATGAATATTCTGGAGAAGGTTATTGATAAACAAACACGTAGAGCAGTAGAATGTAAGATGGCAGATGCAGGATAACCAACCAGATGTTTGCAATTAGACAGATAGTTGAGAAGAAACTACAGATGAGGAAAGAGTCCAAATGGGCATTCTTGGAGAAAGCATATTACAAGGTCCCAAGAAGACTGATTTGGGCAGTGCTGTGGTAGTTTGAAGTCACAGAAACATTGATACAATTAGTGCAGACCATGTAAAAGGACCCAATAACTCAAGTGAGAGCAGTGTTCAGTCTCACAGAGTGGTTTCCAGTGGAAGTGGTTGCACATCAGGGTTCAGCTCTGAGCCCACTGCTGTTCATACTCATGATGGAGTATATTAGCAAACAGGTCAGACGAGAAGATCAACAAAGATGCTGTATACAGATGGTGTGGTATTAAAGGCAGATTTTGAGCAAAAACTTCAGCAAATTATAGCAGAATGAAATGCAAAACTGAGAGCAAATGAATGAAACTGAGTACAGATAAAACAGTTGTAGTGTTAACAAATGGAGGAAATCAGATGATTCTGAGAAATGAGCCTAAAGGGAAAATAGTGGAACAGGTTACTAGCGTCAAGAATTGGGAGGGGTGGTTGAGGAGATGGCAAGTCTGAATGAGTAGGTCAAAATTAGAATCAGAGGGGCTGCAGCCAACTGGCATACGAGTGTCAGGGGTATTGTATGACAGACTAATCCCAAAAAATCTGAAAGTAAGGTATACTAAACAATGGTGTGACCAGTACTACTGTATGGTATAGAGATGTGGGCAGTAAAGGTAGAGCAGTTGTGAAAGCTAGAGGTGGTAGAGATGAAGTGCCTAAGACAGGTGGCAGGATGCACACTGTGAGACAGATGAAGAAATGAGGACATCAGAGCAGAAGTACATGTAACTCGAGTTGAAGGTCAAAGAAAACAAATTATGGTGGTTCTGGCACATGTACAGGAAAGCAGAAGACAATCTGGTGAAAAATATTTGGGACAGACAGGAAAAGGAAAGATGAAATAGGAACATCAAGCAAAGAGGTGGATGAGTTGTGTGAGAGAATATCTGTGACAGGCATGATGGTCAAAGAAGTTGGAAAAGTGGCAATAAATTGAGAGAGATATAGCAATAGTTGACACAACACCCCAGTCTCATGTAGAAAATGAGAAAATGGGGGGGGTTGATGTTGATGATGATGATGAGGAGGAGGAGGGGAATGGATGATGAGACGTAACTTGTAGTCATTGGCAAAATGGGTTAGCCATAGGTTAGGGTTTGTAGTATCAATGCTGGAAACATATATACCAAAAAGGGGGATCCCAGTACTGAGCCCTGTGGTACTCCATTAGTTATTTTCTTACTTTCTGTGGTACTCCATTTCTTAATTGTATGAGTTCTTCTATCTTTCAGACAGTTTACAGTCCATCTTACCATTACAATGTCATTGTGGAGTTCAGTGTCAAAGACCATGGCTAGATCCAGATATGAACTGAATAGCCACTGCTCACTGCCTCTGTAACCTTCTCAAAGAAGCTTGCCACACTGACAAAACCAAACTGTTGTGGGCAAGTTGTATGAGATTTTTAATAAATTAGTTTACAAGGTCAGGTGTTATATGTTCCATGACCTTGAATATTAGGCTAGTTAGGCTGATGGGCAAGTAATTTATGTGGTCTGTGGTACAGCCCCCTTTGTCCATGGGTACCACTAAAGTTGTTATTCAAAATTCTGGGACATACTCTGTGGCCAGGCTTAAGTTAAATGAGTGCAACAAAAGCACCTGTAGTGCTAGTAATTAGGCATCCAGGTGAATCATGGAATTGGTGTTTTTAGTTTTAGAGTGTACAGCCAGGACATATTCTAATGTGACCTTAAGGAGTGAGTGGGACTCGGTGATTTCTGAAATTTCAACCACTCTTGGCAGAAGAAAGCTTTTTATTTATTTATTTTTTATTTAATTAAAAGTAGTGGTTCCCTACTCACACTACCACAAAATGAAGAAAAAATATCACCACTTAATTAAGTATCATATGACAATCAACTGCTGAATAAATCAGGGATCTGTGGTCCCCCAGCAGAGGTTTCCGACCAGAGCAAGCTTCCTTAGTGTTTTAAATGATAATGGAGTTTATGTCACCGCTCACTTTGTGCACTAGAGTCAATTAACAGCAAATTCCGCATGGGCACAAGTGTTCTTCTCCAGGTTGTGAGTTTTCCTGCAACTTGTTCATACAGGTGTGAATTTGTTAAATAAACAAAGGCATCTGAACGGAGGCCAGAGGAATTATCAGCAATGAAAATGTTTATATGTGCTGTGCTGCAGCCAACAATTATACTCTGGAGTTGATAAAAGAACTTGGCACACAGTATGAAGCAGTGATGTAAAATTAAACATACACAAATAAAAAGTAGAATAAAAAATAGCATAGCTCACTGACTTGACCTATATGTTTATTTTAACAAGTCAGTGTATGTTATCTGAGCTATATTTTACTTTTCTCATTTCTTAAGCTGGCTACAACACAGTTAACTTTAGACTATAATGAAAGAAAAAAAAACCTGAGGTTAAATATACAATATAACTTTGTACATACGAAACATGCAGAAGTGTATCAAAAATGTTGATGGATATCTTGACGTTTTAGGTAAAAAGTACAATCCATTCTGAATGTGAAATGCTACCAAATGGTCAAATCCACCAACATCTTCATTTAAGAATTACTTGAATAAAGACACTGGACTTGAGTGTCTACTTTTGTTTTAAGTTCTTATAATTTAATAATTTGTATTCTTTGCTGAAGGTCATATTTAATGAATGTTTAGCCAACATAATTTAGTTATGTTTGTTTATCTCCATGTTAAATGAATTCATAAAAAGAAAATTAACATGACCAAGGGAATTAGAAAGTTGGTTCCTATTGTTACACAGATATAAAGGAGCTGTTATGTGTCACACCAGAATTCAGAAAGTGGATCTCATGTTTCAGAACAAGAAAAGATCAGTGTTCCTGTCTGGACTTTACCCACCTTGAGTCAGTGTCATATGCAGAATGTGTAGGTTTCCCTTCATAGATGTAATACGATGTATAGGTCTGAAGCACAAAAATGACTTATGTCAAACATAACACCTCCTCCAGATAACAGTTAAGTCCTTATGGTGTACTTCACAAAGACTACTGCAGCATAAAACAAGCATAATATCTACAATTTCACAATTGAATCCCGCAGGATAGCATCACAGGACACCAGATAAGGACAAGCCATGAGCTGCTATTGTTAATAGACAGAGCAGGAAAGATGACAGTTGTGTATAGAATGAGGCTCTACAACAGCAGAACTGTAGACCATGCATGAAAGCAAATTAGCTGCTAGTGGAGAACTTAGTTTGAGTTGCACAGACAGATAGAAACTAGACCAAACTGTAACTTGCTTGTCTAGTCCCATGGCAGGAAAGGACAGGAATATGATACTCAAGACCAGGAGGTGGGAGTTATCAGAAGAAAGCTGGACATCAGTGATGACTTAAGTACTAACAGCTTGGTCAGGAATGACAGAAAGTGGCAAATGGCGAGCTCCATCTATCAAGCATGAGTCATAAAGAAATATCACAAGGAGTGACTTTTTCAAAAATGTCATCTGTCTTAAGGCAGAGCTGTAGGCATTACATAGAGGAGGTACTATCTTGTTGAAGAAATGGTGTAGAGGTCCACGATTTTCTTTCACTGATGACTACTTTCTGCCTGGAACTTTGCTGGCCTTTAAATATTTAAAACTCTTTTTTGTATAATTTTGATAAAATATTAAATTTAATGTATGTGAATTGCACAGTGTAACTAATTTATTGTTTAACTCTTGCTATGTCTCTGGCAGGTTGTGAGAAGAAGGCTGGATAAGACAGAGAGATGTTTTGCACATTGTTGTAATACCATTTTACACATAACCACGGAGCTTTTCTCCTGGGCCCGCAGTGGAAATGGATTTTAATTTTCTGTTAAACTTTCCTGGTAAATTAATGTAAATAAATAAATAAACTAGAAAGCATATTAAATATAAACATGGAAAAACCTCAGCTTTTCTCCACAATAACTAAAACAAGGTGCTAGTTATGGAGATACCATAAAACTGACAACACAGAATTGACACTGTTAGACAACAATCTGATGTGACTGGTAAGAATGTTTCAAAATGCTGTTTCAGTGGAAAATGCATACAGGCCTGAAAATTGCTCATTCACTAGTGGCAGTGCTAAAAATGTCCATGATATTAGCTAAAAGTCTCACATCTTAATTGTACTAGTAAACCCTTTAGGAATGAAGAAGTGTGGGGCATGTTCACAATGTAGACTTATTTTGGGTAGTGTAAATACAACTGTGGTGAATTACCACAGGGTTTTATCTTGTGCAAGGAGGTTCAATTGCACCACCAGTGGTGTGGTCAGTTTAACCACCTGTACTGTGCCCCTCATTTTATGTGGGTAAAACTGAAAGTGCACTATATACTAAGATTTATGAACACATGTACACTACTAAAACATGGTTCACCCAGTGCACTAAATAAAAATTCCTGCACTTGTTCTAATTTTAAAAAATAGATTTTTTTATGTTGGAAAAAGAATCCATAACAGGGATAATGTTGGCAAGACAAATTAGAATCAAATGAGCTAGTCTGTCAGTTATGGTTATACACAACTAACCCCCCAGATTTGAATGAATTTGTATCAGTTTACAGTATTTTTACATTTAAAAGCCATTTTATCAAATGTAATTTTTGGATATACTTAAGGATTTTTAATTATTTGGTACTTAAAAAGTTTTTAGACACATCTTTTTCAGAACTATTGCTTTAGACATACTTTAATATTTTTATGACAGTACTGGATTACTTTGAATACATGATGTATATTGTAAGCTTTAAAATTGTGAGCCAGTGGAATTATTTAGTTATGATGAAGTTCTTAAATTTACAAATGAAAGCCCTTAACTAGTGTATCTAGTAATTAGTAAATTTTTATTTCTTGGACTGGCTGTTTCAATGGCATTTTTTTAATTTAAAACAAGTACAATCCAATTTTTATTTATTAGCATTTGTTTACCCAGATAGTTTGACTGGGAACAAGGGTCCCTTTTCAGAGAAGGCCAGGGGAAAAAGCTCCATGTTTAATATACATATTAACTTTACAAAAAGGTTACAGTAAGAAAAAGAAGTGTAAGTCTTATACAGACAATACAAACAACTGCCAATTAATGATTAGAAGACAAATGCATGTTAAATCAATGAGTGCTAACTATGAAACCAATAAATAAAATATCTTGAGCATTAAGAAACATTTAGTACAGCTATTGTCCTACAGGAATATGTTATTTGCAGTGCACATGTTACAGACATGGCTACAGGCATTAACTGATCAGAAACAAGTGAGAAAAGGGTAAGATATGTGTGAACCATCAATACCAAATAAGTAAGTCTACTACAGTACAGTGTCCATTATGAACAGTGATTTCTAGGCTTAGGTCTATATACAGCATTCCTAGATGAGTGATATGGCTGCTGTAGATAATGGAAGAGACATGCCAAGAGTAATTTATAAGGTACATTAGAACGGTGGTAGATGGTGGGATACTGAGGTTTAACACAGAAGGGCAGATTGTGAAGTACAGTAGAACAGCAGTTAATAGACGCATATATACTGAGATGAAAGATAGAAGAATACAGTGAAATAAGTTTGATGAGGTGTGTGGAATGGAAGGTTTAATGGAGAGGGAAGATAAAAGGTGTGACAGGGGGTCATGAAAATGATTCATAGGAGAAGAGGGTAGATGAAAATATGTTAATAACAATTATTAAGTGTGATTAGATATTTATGATATTTGGAGGATGAAGTTTAGTCGGTAACAAACAGTTGAGGTATTGCCCTGGTGAACAGCGTGAACATGTCCATGTCTCCTACAGGTGTTGTCTAAGATGTTTAAATGTTATGAGGTTAGGGGTTTATTTTAGGGTGAGTGGGATGGAGTTTAAATTTTTGATACATAGGTGGAGTATAGAGAATCACCTGCAGACGTATTAGATGTTTTGACTAGTAATAGATGTCTGTGGAGTGAAGGGTCCTATTAGTAGAGTACTGATGAAGTAACTTGCTGATGCTGGGGCATTTATCTGATTTGTAGATTAGATGGTGTATAGTGACTAACTGAGGAAAGGTTAGGGTATGCTGCAGTTCAGTCCATTGAGGTTGTTTTACACCTAAGCAGTGGTGTGTTCTCTGTGTGACATTAGCAGCGTTTTTTTCTATTTTATTGTAGAATTGTTCAAGTAGGTAGGATTGTGTGACTTGCAAATTCTTAAAATGGGAGCACCACACAAAAGTGTGAGGAGTAGGTAAGTTGTGTCAATTGTTTTCCTAGTGTTATCTGTAAAGTATGGTATTATCCTATAGCAGGTACCAACTTTTAGTTTTTTTTCTGCTTGTTTTAGATGAATGTCAAATTTCATTTTTGATCAATTATAATCCTTAGAATTTTTGTGAGGGTTATTAGTTCAGTACCTTGTATAATTAGAAGGGGTTATGTTGAAAAGATTTTTCTGGTCAGAGAAGTGCTTGGGGATAAATATAACAAGTTTAGTTTTTTGGGGTTTAGGAGCAACTAGAACCAACTTTCAATAGATAGTGGGGATTCCTGAGAAATCTGGTGCAGTTTTTATAGATTCTTAGCAGAACAGATTAAGGTTGAATCATCTGCATATTAGGTGATGGTAGAATGCTTGCTTGCAGTGTGGAGGTTGTTTATAAATATGTTGAAAAAGACTGGGCCCATAACACTCACTCCTACAATTTAAAAAGGAGGCAATTTCAGTTTTCCATTTCACAGCCGATAGTCCACGAGGGTCTATATTAGAACATGGAAGTTTCAAAACTTTGAATGTTCTAATATCGAACCCTATTCAGCAAAAGCTGAAAACATCGAACATACAGAACAGCAAATTTTTTCCTAGGGAAAAAATTTGCTGTTCCAAAACATTCCAAAACACATACACATAACACAAGCTCACCAAACAAACAGCAATCCACACACATACACCTAAAATCTTACACCTAACCATACACTAAACTATACAAACCATAACTTATCCACTTACCTTAACCCAAACCCTAACCCTAAGGTCCATCACTATTGCACACTCACCTCACCCGCATCCTAACCCTAACTCACCTACCCCGCCCTAACCCTCACGTCCACACAATCGCACACATACCAGACCTGTGCCCTAACCCTAACTCATCTAACCTGCCCTAACCCTCACGTCCACACAATCGCACACATACCTAACCTGCACCCTAACTACCCTAACCCGCACTCAATTGCACACTTACCTGAACCCGATCCATAACTTTCCACCACAGCTCTGAAAATACTGAAGCAACAGAAACAGACAACCGAATTCTTTCCCTAAGAAAAACTTTGGCTTTCTGTTGCTTCGATATTTTCAGCTTTTGCTAAATAGGGTTCGATATTAGAACATTCGAAGTTTTGAAACTTCGATGTTCTAATATAGACCCATCTGTGAGTGGAATAGCTAGTAAACCAGAATAAAGCTGCTAGGCCTAGTCCTAATGAAGAGAACATATTCTTTCTCCATGTTGTTGAATATAACTTTTGATATATCTTTAGGAAATAGTTCACTGAGGTCCCACTCAGTTTGCAAGTAGCAAATGAATGAATCATCTAAAAATGCAGAAGTATCAGTTTTTAAATTTGACTCAGTGAGGTTGGTATCAGCTCATTGATGGATGTCATACACGTGCTGTATGTGTACACAAACACTGATGACTATTGAGCATTTATGTTAAGTTCTGAACACTTACACTGAATGATTGCTAAGTGTGCAAAGATCCAATAACTTACACAGATATGGCTCAGAAACATTCTATGCTAATGAAGCTCATTAATTATGTATGGTACAAATGGTATTTAAGTGATGTGTGCATTGAAGTACTAAAACTGTTAGGTATACTTGCATGTATATGCAGTATCACAAGGTTCGCTTTCCACAGGTGAGCTTCTAGTATGTCTAGATTGTGAAACTGTAAAGCAGAACTCATTTGTGATAAGAGGCTGTCATATTTTCTTGTGTTTGCAATTTGCATTTACTGGGTTTTTCACCATTCACATATTTTTGAATGATACTTTGTAGTATCTACATCTGATTTGGTTAGAAATACTACAGTTTGGTTTCCTACCGTCTGTAGGTGTAATGACACATATCCTCCCTTCAGTGTTCCATGGTGGATACTGACAGATTGTGGGTGAATTCACCTGGACTGCATGTTTACCTGTTAGTATTTACTGTAGTTTTCAGATACTGATGAATTACAGGGCAGTCTACAGAGACAGTATTATGCAGTGCAGTTTGCTGATGATGTTGGAAAATACAGCAAACCTCTGGATAGTCCCATTGATTCTACAATTGACATGATTGCCCTCAGATGTGGCAACCAGTATCTTCTCCAACCTGGTCACAGATACATATTGCCTTATTGAGCAGTTGTGTTTAAGGATAGCAGTTACTTAAATGCTAAGGAAAATGCAGCAGGATTCCTAGTCCTTGTTTTCACAGACATTGCATCTCTGGCTGCATTCAGACCTGTGAGATACAATCTTTATTGCTAATACCAAATAATTTGATTTCAAACTATTTTTCATAGTTAGCTGAACTGAGATAAACTGTTTTTCTTCCAGTATCCTCTGTTACAATATATTTGTTTCAATAGTTACCATACAGTCTGACATACAGGTATACTTCTTTTTCTGTCCAGCAGGTTTCACTGTTGGTACATTTTTAACATGAGCAACTTTACAAATACATGTTCAGCACAAGCATCTGTACAAATCAGTTTGATATACAAATGACATATAATTATTTACAAAACTCCAGCTAGCTATGCTGACATATGTTATACATCCACTGCCATACTTATCCTGGCAATACCTCACATTGTCACAAACATACATATCATTTCCATGTTTTCTTAATGTTCCTGTTGCCCCAGTCGCAAAAGACTTACTGCCAGTGTAAGTAACTACTTACACTGAGAGCAGACTCAAATTAGGTCTTTTGTAATCTGGCCCCAGTATAGGCCTGTTAATAGATAGGTCTTACAATAAAGTAAGTCGCTTACAATGGGAGCAGTTATTTCAGAATCAGGGCATATTTACACTTAGAACAACTCTTTTGGAACCTAGCCCTGTATGATGTACTATTTAGCTGCAGTTGTTTTATTTCCTAGTGTGCACTCACACCCACAAAAAGACACACACACACACACACACACACACACACACACACACACACACACACACACGCATGCATGTATTTGGAGAGATAACTACATAGATAGATCTACATTTAAATATATTTAACCTGACCCTGGAATCCCAAAAGGAAGTGAAAAAAACACATAAATATATAAAATTGTATTGGATTACAGTTTCCAAAAAAATTTACAAGTTGAGTACACCATTTTACTAATACAAGCTGGATTAAGATCACCACAGATTATGAGAGGGAAAGAATGTCCTTAGACTTTAATGAAAAATAATCTCCATATTCTACAAATTAAATCCCCAATGTACATAGTAAATATAACAAATATAAATATGTAAAACACTAAACATTCCAAAATGCATAACAAAGGGACAGTACCAGAAAGAACTAAACAATCCCCCAATTCAAACTAAATAACACAAAAATAATAATTGTTGTATGTGTCCTATTCACTTCATTGTGAAAAAACAAATTACCTAGCTAATAAAATCTTAAAATATGCAACTTTAGCATATAAATCAAAATCTACAACCTAAAGAAACCAGAAAAATACAACATGCATCAGAAATCTAAAATACTAACATAAATAAATAAGCATCCAACATATGCCAATAATGAAGCTCACCACAACAACCAATACAATCAACTACGCACTGCGGCAGCACAAAAAACTATATACAACACTTCTCCAGCAAGAAACTACATGCAGTAACTCTCTTTACAAATATAAAGAAAAGTCATCTATAATATTTGAGTTAATAAAATATAAAGCTATTTGCTACAAAGAGACAAAACCTGGAAACTATATAAAAAAAATAAACACCCCAACCACCTACTCGAATTCAAGCAGCTTCACAACTCCGTAAAAAAACTTCTAACCAGAGACCGTAAATCATACTACCTCAAATTTCAAACCATCAACTCAACTAACCCCAAAAAATTCTGGTCCACAAGCTCATCCCTCCTCCACCCAGGCAATAAAAATAGCCCCTGCCCAAACCCAAACCTTGCAGATCTGGACACCGCCACTCAATTTAATTCATTCTTCAAAGACTGCATAGCCAAGTTGTCCGCCTCTTTCCCCCAGCCCCCAAGCAACTCCTCCACCCCCTCCACCCACTTACCTCCCTCCCCCTTTCAACCTACAACCCATCCCCACACATACTATAAAAAAGTCTCCTCCAACTCAAACCCAGCTGGAACACACCGAACAATCTTCCAGCAACCTTCCTAAAACTATCCGCAGACAGTATGGCCCTTCCCATTTCCATCATAATCAACAGATCCATAAAAGAAGCATATGTCCCATCTATCTGGTGCCAAGCTTACATTATCTCCCTTCACAAAAGAGAAAAAAACACTGATGCCTCCACCTTCAGATCTATAACTATCCTTTCCCCTCTTTCAAAAATCCTCGAGAAATGTATCCATTCTCAGCTCATGTCATATCTCACTCTAAACAACCTTCTAACTCCCACTCAACACGGTTTCCGCCTGGCCACAGTACCATAACTGCCCTCCTATCCATTCTTGAAACTATAAATAAGGCTTGTGACTCTGGCAAACTTGTATCTTCCTTGTTTCTTGACTTGTCCAAAGCTTTTGATACTGTCTCTCACCCTCTACTATTAACTCAACTGTCATCCCTTAACCTCTCCTCCTCCACCTTAATTTGGTTCTCAGACTACCTCTCTGAATGTCAACAGGCTGTTCAATGGAAATCGTCAACCTCCCCCCTTCAACACACCCCCACCAGGGTCCCTCAAGGTTCTGTTCTAGGACCTCTGCTCTTCAAAATATTTATTAACAATTTCCACCAAGCCATCCCAGATTCATCAATTTTCCAATATGCAGATGACTCAACAATCATCTGCTCTGCTTACAGCTTGTCTGACCTGCTTCTAAAGACTCAGTTAGCCTTCATCAAAACAGAATGTTGGATGAAAAATAATCACCTTCCCCTTAATGCAAATAAAACTAAACTAATGATCTTCTCCCCCTCCAGAAACTCCCCAACAGACAAAAACTCCATCTCAATACTTAGTAGCAATAACATCCCAATTGAAAAAGTATCTAATACCAAGTTCCGTGGCATCATCATGGACGACCATCTAAAATTTGACACCCATATTCTATCCTTCATTAAAAAAACACCAAAAATTAGGACTCCTTTTCAGGCATAACCACTACCTCTCTCCTGCCACTAGAAAGATCCTAGTTTCCTCCTAGCTTCTTCCCTCTACCTTCTTCCCTCTCTCATGTATGGTGTCCCCTTGTTAACGTCCAACTAGGTCTACAATCCAAACTCAAATCATGCTATAATAAAATAAGCAAATTTGCAACCACCTCAAAAGCCTCCTCTCACCACTGCCACTCTGTCCACTCAAATTTCCCAATTACCTGACCCTATTTAAACTCACTAACACCCACAAACTCATACACAAACCTACTAGCTGCCCCTCTCTCTCATCTGCCTTAAGTCCCTACATCCC